>NW_022161603.1:0-13193 GCF_008728515.1 Papio anubis
CCCTGATGAACATCGATGCAAAAATCCTCAATAAAATACTGGCAAACCGGATTCAACAACACATCAAAAAGCTTATCCACCATGATCAAGTGGGCTTCATCCCTGGGATGCAAGGCTGGTTCAACATTCGCAAATCAATAAACATAATCCAGCATATAAACAGAACCAAAGACAAGAACCACATGGTTATCTCAATAGATGCAGAAAAGGCTTTTGACAAAATTCAACAGCCCTTCATGCTAAAAACGCTCAATAAATTCGGTATTGATGGAACGTACCTCAAAATAATAAGAGCTATTTATGACAAACCCACAGCCAATATCATACTGAATGGGCAAAAACTGGAAAAATTCCCTTTGAACACTGGCACAAGACAGGGATGCCCTCTCTCACCACTCCTATTCAACATAGTGTTGGAAGTTCTGGCTAGGGCAATCAGGCAAGAGAAAGAAATCAAGGGTATTCAGTTAGGAAAAGAAGAAGTCAAATTGTCCCTCTTTGCAGATGACATGATTGTATATTTAGAAAACCCCATTGTCTCAGCCCAAAATCTCCTTAAGCTGATAAGCAACTTCAGCAAAGTCTCAGGATACAAAATTAATGTGCAAAAATCACAAGCATTCTTATACACCAATAACAGACAAACACAGAGCCAAATCATGAATGAACTTCCATTCACAATTGCTTCAAAGAGAATAAAATACCTAGGAATCCAACTTACAAGGGATGTAAAGGACCTCTTCAAGGAGAACTACAAACCACTGCTCAGTGAAATAAAAGAGGACACAAACAAATGGAAGAACATACCATGCTCATGGATAGGAAGAATCAATATCGTGAAAATGGCCATACTGCCCAAGGTAATTTATAGATTCAATGCCATCCCCATCAAGCTACCAATGAGTTTCTTCACAGAATTGGAAAAAACTGCTTTAAAGTTCATATGGAACCAAAAAAGAGCCCGCATCTCCAAGACAATCCTAAGTCAAAAGAACAAAGCTGGAGGCATCACGCTACCTGACTTCAAACTATACTACAAGGCTACAGTAACCAAAACAGCATGGTACTGGTACCAAAACAGAGATATAGACCAATGGAACAGAACAGAGTCCTCAGAAATAATACCACACATCTACAGCCATCTGATCTTTGACAAACCTGAGAGAAACAAGAAATGGGGAAAGGATTCCCTATTTAATAAATGGTGCTGGGAAAATTGGCTAGCCATCAGTAGAAAGCTGAAACTGGATCCTTTCCTTACTCCTTATACGAAAATTAATTCAAGATGGATTAGAGACTTAAATGTTAGACCTAATACCATAAAAATCCTAGAGGAAAACCTAGGTAATACCATTCAGGACATAGGCATGGGCAAGGACTTCATGTCTAAAATACCAAAAGCAATGGCAACAAAAGGCAAAATTGACAAATGGGATCTAATTAAACTAAAGAGCTTCTGCACAGCAAAAGAAACTACCATCAGTGTGAACAGGCAACCTACAGAATGGGAGAAAATTTTTGCAATCTACTCACCTGACAAAGGGCTAATATCCAGAACCTATAAAGAATGCAATCAAATTTACAAGAAAAAAACAAACAACCCCATCAAAAAGTGGGTAAAGGATATGAACAGACACTTCTCAAAAGAAGACATTCATACAGCCAACAGACACATGAAAAAATGCTCATCATCACTGGCCATCAGAGAAATGCAAATCAAAACCACAATGAGATGCCATCTCACACCAGTTAGAATGGCAATCATTAAAAAAATCAGGAAACAACAGGTGCTGGAGAGGATGTGGAGAAATAGGAACACTTTTACACTGTTGGTGGGACTGTAAACTAGTTCAACCATTGTGGAAAACGGTGTGGCGATTCCTCAAGGATCTAGAACTAGAAATACCATTTGACCCATCCATCCCATTACTGGGGATATACCCAAAGGATTATTAGTCATGGTGCTATAAAGACACATGCACACGTATGTTTACTGCGGCACTATTCACAATAGTAAAGACTTGGAATCAACCCACATGTCCATCAGTGACAGACTGGATTAAGAAAATGTGGCACATATACGCCATGGAATACTATGCAGCCATAAAAAAGGATGAGTTCATGTCCTTTGTAAGGACATGGATGCAGCTGGAAACCATCATTCTCAGCAAACTATCGCAAGAACAGAAAACCAAATACCGCATGTTCTCACTCATAGGTGGGAATTGAACAATGAGATCACTAGGACACAGGAAGGGGAACATCACACACAGGGTCCCATTGTGGGGCAGCAGGGAGAGGGATAGCATTAGGAGATATACCTCATGTAAATGACGAGTTAATGGGTGCAGCACACCAACATGGCACATGTATACATATGTAACAAACCTTCACATTGTGCACATGTACCCTAGAACTTAAAGTATAATAATAATAATAATAATAATAATAATAAAGAACATTATGCTAAGTGAAATAAGCCAGATACAAAAGGACAAATATGATACCAATTATATGAGACATCCATGGTGGTTTTCAGGTAATAGAGGAGGGAGAATGGGAAGTTACCATGTAATGGGTACAGACTTTCAGTGTGGGATAATAAAAAGAGCTCTGTACATGGATGGTGGTAATGGAAGCACAGCAATAGGAATGCCCTTAATCCACTGACCTATACACTTAAAAATGGTTAAGATGGAAAATTTTATGTCATGTATTTTTGATCAAATTTTGTAAATGCTTTTTTAAAAAGCAGTGTGATGTTTAGTTAGTTTTACTATTATTTTTAAATTTTCTCCAGACATCGTACCTCCTTATTGCCTGAACTCAAAGCTGTCCACACCCATACCCACCTACTGGTGTTCACCTAGATTTGGATCAAGTTACCTAACTTCTTGGAGTCTCAGTTTTCTTACTTGCAAAGTAGAGATAATTTCTCCAAGAAATTATTGAAAGAATTAAATTACTGCCC
This sequence comes from Papio anubis, assembly GCF_008728515.1. Classification (NCBI taxonomy): domain Eukaryota; kingdom Metazoa; phylum Chordata; class Mammalia; order Primates; family Cercopithecidae; genus Papio; species Papio anubis. Next base: position 2,972 of record NW_022161603.1, read on the forward strand.
TTGGCATATAGTAAATGCTTTGCAATGTTTTGTTGTTGTAGTCATATTTAAATGATTTTTAGGTGCCCTAACATCAATTAAACCAAAGAAGTGATTTTTAAAAAATTGGTTGAACTAGAAACTGGCATCATGATAAATGAATGATATTTTAGGAGAGAATTCTGACAGTATGTAATCAAGTGCAGTGTGTCATTTAGACCTACTATCTATTTTACTTTGGTGAACATTAGTTTTATGAGAACCCAGGCCCATCCCAAGGCTTCTACTAATCACCCAACCCCAAGCAAGCATCCTGCCCATCCTTGACATCAATAGGAGTCAGCCCTATTGTTTTAAGATGCTTTCTTAGACTAAATAGCACCTGAGTGTCAAGGAACCTGGAGGGTACTGAATCACAAAACCAGCAACCTGAACAACATCTTCTTGATCTGCCTCTAATCTCTTGACAAATGTTGGAGGTTGAAAGTAAGAGTGGAGAGGTATCAACAGTGTTTAATCTTTAAGCCTTCATCTCTGTAAAGTTATAAAGATAATTTTTACCATAATTTTTTAATGGAATATATTAATTCTCAGAGGTAGCTCCTGCTTCTGCATCATGAAGGAAGTTGCACTTGTTCCCGCAGAAACAGGATATCATTGACCACATCTGACAAGACAACACAGCAAGGAAATGGAGCACCTTTGGTAAGTGCAGTAGATCAGCTACTGCTACAAAAGTTGAAAAAAAATAACAAGAAAGAATTTAAAAGCTGGTGTATATGTACAGAGCACACAACAAACAAAATAATTACTGCAGTTTTCAGTTCCAAAATGACTAGAAACTTAATATCTTTTTGATTTTAATATTCCATGGTTGTAGGGAATAATTTTTTCTCACCCCAGCATAATAGGCAAGCTATTTAGAACATTAAATTCCATTATAAATGATGACTACTGATGGGGATCCTGGGATCCCGTTGCAGTCATTATCATCAGAATTTTATAGGAAAATTGTTTTTTTCTAAAGAGAATTTTTTTTTTTAATATTGAGACCTATTATTCAAAAGAAAGTAAAGACAAGTGATGTAAAGAGGATTAGATTCTTATTTAATACACTATAAATAAATAATCCACAGGGACTATGAGCAGAAGTTTTTGGACCAAAGGTCATTTTAGAAGGCTGCCATTTGAATGACAAAGTGGGGTTTTTCAGCCCATCTCCACCAAAAACACACATCATTTTTCCTAAATCCTGGTGGAGATGTAGGGGGGAATTTTTGAAGTGTAACTCAAGTTCGAACAGACAGAAATCATGTGACCTTAATTAGGTACAGGAGTCTTACTAACAAGAGGAAAGTGAAGGAAGAAAGGCAGGAAAGAAGAGTGGGGAGGGAGAAGGAGAGAAAGAAAGAGAGGGAGAGACATTGAAAGAGACCTAAACTACATTTTCAATCTTTTCTATTCAAATTTTGGTCCAAGAACTGCAGCATAGCATCACCCAGAGCTCAACAGAAGCCCAGGCTCTCAGCTATCCCCATCCCCCACCCTCCAGCCAAGACCGGGGACTCAGCGCCTGCATTTTCGCAAGCTCCCCAGGTGGTCTGTAGCAGACTGCAGTGCCAGTAGCACTGTCTTTCAGCACTATGCCAACGCCAGACAGTGGCAGGGACTCAACCACACTCTGCCCCACATAAGGAGGTTGACAGAACCCAGAGAGGGCCCAGGGGTGGGCCCCAGGCCAGGCATTTGGGGAAACACAACAGGAGGCACAGCCCAGGGATCTGAGACTGTGCCCAGCGACCTGGCTGGAAAGCAATCCCAAATCTTTCCTGCTCTGAGGACTCTGTGTGGTTAGAAATAATCTCTGGAAGCCAAAGGGCTAATTGACACATTCCCCGTGTGCCTGTCTGGCTATCAGGGACGCCTCTTTGTTGTGAATTCTGTCACTTCCTGTCACAAGAGGGCTTTGGAACTGAAGTTATTCTTGAGAGCATCAGGTAAAATTTTTGAATTAAAATAAAACCAGTTGGCCAGGCGCGGTGGCTCCCCCCTGTAATCCCAGTACTTTGGGAGGCCAAGGCGGGAGGATCACCTGCGGTCAGGAGTTTGAGACCACCGTGGCCAATATGGTGAAACCCCGTCTCTGCTAAAAATACAAAAGTTAGCCGGCATGGCAGCTCATGCCTGTAATCCCAGCTACTTGGGAGGCTGAGGCAGGAGAATCGCTTGAATCCAGCAGGCAGAGGTTGCAGTGAGCCGAAATAGCGCCACTGCACTCCAGCCTGGCGACAGAGTGAGACTCCGTCTCAAAAATAAATAAATAAAACTAGTTGACAAAGGAAGCTGTGCTGAAGTAATAGAGATTTTATAATAGGAAGGAGCACATGAGAGGGCTCCTGACTTCTTAAGAAGCGACTATCACCAAGGAACAGGCAGGACTTCATTAGAGGCAGAGCCCCTGCTGGCTACTCCAAGAGGCAGGTCTACCTCAAATCCTGAACTCACAAACCTACTAGTGAGTGCTGAGTACCTCCTCCAGCAGCCTCATACAGGGAGATGCCAGGAAGAACCAACAAGCCCTGCCCATCCTGGTGGACATAGCTATTATTCTACTGGTAATCCACTTAGACCCGAAAAAAGGAAAATAGTAGAGGACCGTGAAAAGAATGATTCTTCAGCAGGTGTATTCCCAATCCAACACGCTGTTACAGCCAAGATAAATAAACTGAAGCTCTGCTGAACAAGAAACGATATCAGTACAACCTAAAATCATTTGCCAGAAAATATGAAAATATAGAATCCTCCCTTTTCTGGAGGATGGTCTTGAAGTCTCTCACCAGAAGAGCGTATGCCCAGAGCGGGGACAATGGAGCCCACTAAGCAATGCAAGTTGGGCTCCATTGTACGAGTAACCACACCTGTGGAATGGGACATGCTTTGTTTGCCCTAACCCAAGGCCAGATTTTTTTTTAGTTAGAAAAAAAAATGGTTTTAAGTAAGAATGTTATGCAAGGGATAGAGTGGCGGGAATCGTAGAGGAAGATCACGTCCAACAACCACAGTACACCACAAGTTCTTGGAACCTGCTGCTGCCTTCATATTTGGCACTAACCAGCCTATTGTCCTGTCTAGACAAGTGCTACAGGCTGAGTAAACAGGGAATTGCTACATAAAGGCTCTATTCATCCAGAATGAAAAATGTGTCAATGTGCAGCCTTTTAGAGTCCAAGGGGGCCTTTGTACAGAGAAAGAACTATTTACAGTCACTTTGGTTTTCAATTAGTATTCACTTATTAATGTTACAAAATTTAAAACCCATCTGCCTTAAATTTTAAGTGCAATTTACAAGGCATTTTATTTCATTTGAAATTCTAATAAAATATGAGTCACTTTCAGTTATTATTTTATTAATACCTGATTAACTTAAGCTAAACAGGCTAAATTCCTTTTAATAGCCATTCCCATTTACAAAGTTAGTTAATTCCTCAAGTTATTAGTCATTTCCATAAGTATTTTAACTATATTTACAAATTTCACATATTTAAATTTCTCTTCTAGGAGTTCAGATGCTTAAAGGGTAAACTAAACATTCCTTACAAGCACTACAATTTTATAATCTAATAAATTAGACTATAGGTAGATAGATATTGATATAGATATATAAATGCACCACATAATGACCACATACACTAACGGTGGTTGTCCCATAAGATTAAAATGGAGTTGAAGAATTCCTATTGCCTAGTATTATCCTAGCCATCGTAATGTCATAAGGCAACACATTACTCACGTATTTGTGGTGATGCTGGGGTAAACAAACCTACTGAGCTGCCAGTCCTATAAAAGTCCAGCACATACAATTCTGTACAGTACATAATACCTGATAATGATAATAAATAACTGTTAATGATTTACATATTTACTATATTTTTACTGCTATTTTAGAGTGTGCTCCTTCTACTTAGAAAAATAAAAAACTTAACTGTGAAACAGCCTCACGCAGGTCCTTCAGGAGGTATCCAGAAGTTGTTGTTATCACAGGAGGTGACAGTTCTATGTGTGTTATTGCCCCCAAAGACCTTCCAGTGGGACAAGATGTGGAGGTAGATGACCATGATATTGATGACCCTGACCCTGTGTAGACCTAGGCTAATGTGTGTGTTTGTTTCTTAGTTTTTAACAAAAAAGTTTAAAAAGTAAAATAAAATAAGTTTTAATTTTAAAAGCTTAAAGAATAAGAATATAAAGAAAGAAAATATTTTCCTACAGCTGTACAATGTGTTTGAGTTTTAAGCTGTGTTATTATAAAAGAATAAAAAGTTAAAAACATTTAAAGGTTTTTAAAGTAAAAAAGTTACTGAATGGGACATGTTTTGCTTGCCCTAATCCAAGGCCAGATTTTAGTAAGCTAAAGTTAATTTTTTATTGAAGAAGGAAAATTTTTGAAAATAAATTTAGGGTAGCCCAAGTGTATAGCATTTACAGAATCACAGTAGTATACAGTAACATCCTATGCCTTCCCATTCACTCACAACTCACTCACTGACTTACCCAGAACAACTTCCAGTCCTGCAAGCTCCATTCATGGTAAGTGTCCTATACAAATGTACCATTGTTTATCTTTTATACCATATTTTAATTGTATCTTTTCTATGTTTAAACATGTTTAGATACACAAATACTTACCATTGTGTCATAATTGCCTCCAGTATCCAGTACAGTAACATGCTATACAGGCTTGTAGCCTAGGAGCAACAGGCCATACCATCTAGCCTAGGTGTGTAGTAGGCTCTACCATCTAGGTTTGTGTAAGTACACTCGATGATGTTCGTACAATGATGACATCACCTAACGATGCATTTCTCAGAAAATATCTCCCTTGTTAGTTCAACCATTGTGGAAGACAGTGTGGTGATTCCTCAAGGATCTAGAACCAGAAATACCATTTGACCCAGCAATCCCATTACTGGGTATATAGCCAAAGGATTATAAATCATTCTACTATAAAGACACATGCACACGTGTGTTTATTGCAGCACTATTTACAATAGCAAAGACTTGGAACCTATCCAAATACCCATCAATGATAGACTGGATAAAGAAAATGTGGCATATATACACCATGGAATACTATGCAGCCATAAAAATGAATGAGTTCATGTCCTTTGCAGGGACATGGATGAAGCTGGAAACCATCATTCTCAGCAAACTAACACAGGAACAGAAAACCAAACACTATGTTCTCAGTCATAAATGGGAGCTGAACAATGAAAACACAGAGAGGGGAACATCACACACTGGGGCCTATCAGGGTTGGGAAGAAAAGGGAAGGAGAGCATTAGGACAAATACCTAATGCATATGTAGCTTAAAACCTAGATGAGGGGTTGATAGGTGCAGCAAACCACCGTAGCACATGTGTATCTATGTAACAAACCTGCACGTTCTGCACGTGTATCCCAGAACTTAAAGTATAATAAAATAAACTTAAAAGAAAAAAAGAAAATATCCCCATTATTAAAAACTATTCATAATATTAGCCAAATTCTTATGCCTATCAACTTAGAATTATGTCTGAAATTAGTAATGTAGGCAACACCAAAATCACAGAGGTAATCTGTCAGCTTCTCCTTAAGGATTATACTTTAAATAACAAGTAGAGGAGATTACTCCCAATGCTTACCTATTCTTGAACTTTACACAAAAATATTATTTGTGGGTTGGTTATTTTATTATACTTAAATTTATCTAAAACTCCATATAGTTGAGAAGACACCATTCTGGACAGAGGTGGAGTTGTAACATCCGGCAATTAATAAGATTGTGCTGACCGTGACTATGACCACGAGATGGTTGGTTATCAATTACATATTCAAGGCAGGATGGAAGCCCTAAGCATACATGCTTACAAAGGGAACAGCTGTGGCGAGAAACAATTTAAGACTACATTCTTCAGATGGGCTCAGTTTTATAACACCTATTCCCTGGGTTTGTTTCACCTTCACCTTATTTTTTTCGCAGTTATAGCTTGATTTTGGTGGATGGAATTCTACAAACCACCTTTTCCCTCCCTTCTTAACCCTGGTGGAATTAAACTAATCCCTTTATTGCATGATTGAGTATGCATTCTTTTTAGATGTTTCTCAGACCACAGCTCTCAAGCCCTCTGAATGTCATCCCTTGGATCATGAATTCCTCTCAAATTCTCCATGGGGCTCTGTGACCCCAATTCTAAAAGCCATACTTATGACAAAATGTTACACCAACCCATTAATACACTCTAAATAAAACCTCTGAATACCTGCAGGCAGATCACTAGAGAGGTTAAGAGCACAAATCTGCACCATATACCAGCTCTGTGGCCTTGAGCTGTGTGGCGTAAGAAATGCCAATCCTAAATGTTTAAGCCTATGTTCCTCAGGTTTTCTGTTACTGGTTTCTAGACACAATTCTAGTTTAAACAGGCAAGTTGCCTCAATTTCCTCATGTATGGAATAAATATAATAACAGTCTCTACCTCATCAGATTGCAAAGATTCCTCTTAAATAATAAGAGAAGAATCTAGTACATTGTAAATACTCAGGGATGCCTACCATTGTCATGGTGATCACCACCATCATGACAGGCACAAGACTGAGGATGACACGTGTGGAAAGGATATGCGGTATAATTATGCTTACCTAGTGCCAAAAGTAGACCAAATACGGGTCTCCACTATTTAATTCATACAAATATACCAGTTATTATAACTAATGTAATTATAATGTATTGGTTCTTCTACCAGAACGTAAGTGAATTGTGTAAACTTTGCCCAAACATTGCCATTTTCCCAATGCTGCTGTAGTCTTCTGGGAGGGTGTGTCAGTACACAGATGCTGGAAGTTTGCACATACTAAAGGAGTGTATTTCATTTTCATTTTATTTTTCATTATATTAATACATATACGGTAAAGAAAATGTGTAAAAGAAGTAAGAGATTAATTGTTAAGACTTTGCTTATTTTCTTTGTTTTTTCACTTTTAATACATAAAATGTATATGTTAAAAACTCATACATATGTGATATACAAAATTGGGACACAATGAAATATTTTTCAATTGTACTTTTGTCAGTTGTTATATGACCATTCTCTCATGTCAGTTGTTGTTTTGACCATTCTCACATGAAAAGATACTCTATATCCTTAGCCATCAGGGAAATGCAAGTCACAGTCACAATATGATACCATTTCATAGTCACTAGGATGGCTAAAATAAAAAAAAATACAGGTAGCAAGTGTTGGCAAGGATGTGGAAAAATTGAAATCTCTGTACACTGGTAGTGGGAATGTAAAATAGTGCAACCACTTTGGAAAACAGTCTGACAATTCCTTAATGTTTAAACAGAATTACCATATGGCCCAACTATTCAGCTTCTACATATATACCCAAGAGAATTGAAAGCATGTCTGCATGAAACTCTGACATGAATGTTCATAGCAGCATTATTGATTGTAGCCCAAAAAGTGGAAATGATCCAAATGTCCATAAGCTGATAAATGGATAAACTAAAAGTGGCCTATCTATACAGCGAAATATGATTCAGTTTCTGCAATTTGGCATAGAAGTCACAATTGCTTCCTTTTAAAGATATTTCCAATTCCTTCTTCTCACAAGAAGAACAAGAAACAGAAACTTACATTCCATCTCTGATGAATTTAGGAAACATCTGTAACCCCCCAAACCACACTATATTGGGGGGGAAATTGGATGGAGGAATGGTAAATGACTTAGCAGAACAGAGGTAGGTCAAATCTAAGTGCCTGCAGAGGTGATGGCAGCCAGAAGCAAGCTGATCAACCCATAGGATCCCAGAGTGGCTCAGAAAGTGGAGACATCAGCACTGTAAAAAGTAAGGGTAAGTAGATATCAATAACCATGAGATTATTTCAAAATCTGTAAAAGGAAAAATTGAGTCTCATATCCTCATTCCCATTTCTCTTAGCCTGGTGACCACCCCTCTGGAAAAATTTGAACCAGAGAGGATATTAACAAAGAGAACGGAGGCATGAAGTGCTAGAGTGAAAACAGGATTTTAGGTGAAAGCCTGAATACTAAAGCTCAAGAACCCTGCCAGCCTCCTTCCTCTGTCCAGCTCAAAACATGAGTGGCCAAGTTTATATTTTCCAGCAGGGGACTGAAAGATTCGAAACTGACCACACACACCAAAGTCTTTTAGCTATTGACATATGAGATCCACAGTGAGAAAGCAGGCTGGCCACCCCTCTACAGCAGAATTTCTCAGCCTGAGCACTGTTGATGTTTTGGACCAGATAATTCTTTGCTGTTGGGGGCTCTCCTGTGCCTTGTGGGATGTTTAGCGGCATCCTTGACCTCTGCCCATTAGATACCAGTAGTATTCTTTGCCCAGTAATGACAGTCAAAGATGCCTGGGGTGCAGACACCAGGCACAAAATTACCTTTCGTTGAGAACCACCATCCTACCATAAAGCTCATCAGTATGCCAACCCTCCACAAGGAGTTTCTAATAGATTTACAGCATATCATCAGTTGTTTGAGCATAGTCTGTGACACAAAAGACAGAGACCAAAACAAAATAAACTGTAATTAATATCCTCAGACAAATTAAAAAATATTTTGCATATTGAAACAAAAACTGTATTCTATGCAATAGAAACAGAGAAAAATAAAATACTCATTTATTTACTTATTTACTTATTTATTTATTTGTGTTTTCTGGAGACAGAGTCTTGCTCTGTCACCCAGGCTGGAGTGCAGTGGAGCCATCTCAGTTCGCTGCAACCTCTGCCTCCTGGGTTCAAGCGATTCTCCTGCCTCAGCCGCCTGGGTAGCTGGGGTTACAGGCACCTGCCACCACACCCAGCGGGTTTTTGTATTTTTAGTAGAGACAGGGTTTCCCCTTGTTGACTAGGCTTGTTTCAAACTCATGACCTCGTGATCTGCCGCCTTGTCCTCCCAGAGTGCTGGAACTGCAGGGGAGAGCCACTGTGCCTGGCCCGAAAATACTCTTAGAAATAAAAATATCAAAATAATTTTAAAAATTCAACAGAAGGGTGAGAAAAAAAATGAAACAAATCTCACCAAAAGTAAAACAAGACAAAGATTGAACATAAAACATGAAAGTATTAGAGTACCAGCCCTAAAAGATTGACATCTAACTAATAAGGTTTCTAGGAGGAAAAGAGGAAAATAAAGGGGAAAAGTTATCAAATACTTCAAAAAAATTGTCCAAAACTGAAGAACAGGAATTTCTAGATATTAGTGACTACATGCCTAGTAAAATAGATTTTTGAAAAAAATACACATATCAAGTTCATTTTATCAAAGTTTAGGAGAAAAAAGGATTCTAAAACCCTCCAGAGAGGAAAAGCAGAAATACACAAAAGACTGGGAATCAGAATGACATTAAGCTTTTCCGTAGCAACGTTAAAACCAAGGAGACAATAGATAAATGCATTCAAAACTCTTTAGGTAAATAATTTGTATCCAGCATTTCTATTTGTCAATCAAGATATTTAGGATAAGTACGGAGTAGTAAAATCAACCACAGAGTGGCCATTGTTAAAAGGAAAACCTGGCTGGGCTTGGTGGCTCACACCTGTAATCCCAGAACTTTGGGAGGCTGAGGCGGGCAGATCACAAGGTCAGGAGTTCGAGACCAGCCTGACCAACATCGTGAAACCCTGTCTTTACTAAAAATACAAAAGTTAGCCGGGCATGGTGGCCTGGGCCTATAATCCCAACTACTCAGGAGGCTGAGGAAGGAGAATCGCTTGAACCCCAGACGCAGAGGTTGCAGTGAGCCGAGATAGTGCCACTGCACTCCAGCCTGGGTGACAGGGCAAGACTCCATCTCAAAAAAAAAAAAAAAAAAAAAAAAAAACTTTAGACAAGTTTTCTTTTTGTTTGTTTTTCTTTTTTGACAGAGTCTCACTCTGTCACCCAGGCTGGAGTGCAGTGGTGTAATCTCAGCTCACTGCAACCTCTACCTCCTTGGTTCAAGCAATTCTTGTGCCTCAGTCCCCAAGTAGCTGGGAATACAGGTGCGTGCCACCATGCCTAGCTAATTTTTATATTTTTAGTAAAGATAGGTTTCCACCATGTTGGCCAGGCTGGCCTCAAACTCCTGGTCTCAAGTGATCTGCCCACCTCAGCCTCCCAAAGTGCTGGGATTATAGGCGTGAGCCACCAAGCCCAGCCATGCTTGGCCTTTTTAACCACCAG
>NW_022161604.1:0-1524 GCF_008728515.1 Papio anubis
AACTCAATAGCAAAAAGACAAATAATCTATTAAAAATAGGCAAAATACCTGAATAGACACTTCTCAAAAGAGGACATACAAATGGCCAACAGTTGTATGAACAGAAAAAAAAAAGATGAACATCACTAATCATCAGAGAAATGCAAATCAAAACCACAGTGAGATAGCATCTCACCTCAGTTAAAATGGCTTTTATCAAAAAGACAAAAAATAATGGATGGCAGTGAGGATGTGAAGAAAGGGGAACCCTGGTACTCTGTGAGTGGGAATGTAAATTAGTACAGTTGTAGAAAACAGTATGGTGGTTCTACAGAAAAGTAAATATAGAGCTACTATATGATCCAGCAATCCCATTACTGGGTATATATTCAAAAGAAAGAAAATCAATATACTGAAGAGATATACTGATATATTGCAGTGCTATTCACAATACTCAAAATAAAGAATCAACCTAGTGTCCATCATCAGATAAATGGGTAAAGAAACTGTGCTGGCAGGGCGCCCAAGATGGCCGAATAAGAACAGCTCCAGCCTCCAGCTCCCAGCGTGAGTGACACAGAAGACGGGTGATTTCTGCATTTTCAACTGAGGTACTGGGTTCATCTCACTGGGGAGTGCCGGACAATCGGTGCTGGTCAGCTGGTGCAGCCCGACCAGCCAGAGCTGAAGCAGGGCGAGGCATTGCCTCACCTGGGAAGCGCAAGGGGGATGGGAATTCCTTTTTCTAGCCAAGGGAAACTGAGACACACACCTGGAAATTCAGGTAACTCCCACCCTAATACTGTGCTTTACCAAGGGTCTTAGCAAACAGCACACCAGGAGATTATATCCCACACCTGGCCCAGAGGGTCCCACGCCCATAGAGCCTCCCTCATTGCTAGCACAGCAGTCTGAGAGCTAACTGCAAGGAGGCAGCGAGGCTGGGGGAGGGGCACCCGCCATTGCTGAGGCTTAAGTGGGTAAACAAAGCCACAGGGAAGCTCAAATTGGGTGGAGCCCACCACAGCTCAAGGAGGCTGGCCTGCCTCTGTAGACTCCTCCTCTGGGGACAGAGCATAGCTAAACAAAATGTAGCAGAAACCTCAGCAGAGGTAAATGCTCCTGTCCGATAACTTTGAAGAGAGCAGTGGATCTCCCAGCACAGAGGTTGAGGTCTGAGAATGGACAGACTGCCTGCTCAAGTGGGTCCCTGACCCCTGAGTAGCCTAACTGGGAGACATCCCCCCACTAGGTGCAGACCAACACCTCACAAGGCAGGGTATAACCCTGAGACGAAGCTTCCAGAGCAAGAATCAGACAGCAACACTTGCTGTTCAGCAATATCCTATCCTCTGCAGCCACTGCTTCTGATACCCAGGCAAATAGGGCCTGGAGTGCACCTCAAGCAAACTCCAACAGATCTACAGCTGAGGGTCCTGACTGTTAGAAGGAAAACTAACAAACAGAAAGGACACCCAGACCAAAACCCCATCAGTACGTCACCATCATCAAAGACCAAAGGCAGACAAAACCACAAAGATGGGG
>NW_022161604.1:5838-6932 GCF_008728515.1 Papio anubis
ATGCTGCTATAAAGACACATGCACATGTATGTTTATTGTGACACTATGCACAATAGCAAAGACTTGGAATCAACCCAAATGTCCATCAGTGATAGACTGGATTAAGAAAATGTGGCACATATACACCATGGAATACTATGCAGCCATAAAAAAGGATGAGTTCATGTCCTTTGTAGGGACATGGACACAGCTGAAACCATCATTCTCAGCAAACTATCACAAGAACAGAAAACCAAATACCGCATGTTCTCACTCATAGGTGGGAACTGAACAATGAGATCACTTGGACACAGGAAGGGGAGCATCACACACCAGGTCCTATTGTGGGGAGGGGGTGGGGGGAGGAACAGCATTAGGTGATATACCTAATGTACATGATGAATTGATGGGTGCAGCACACCAACAAGGCACATGTATACATATGTAACAAACCTGCATGTTGTGCACATGTGCCCTAGAACTTTAATAATAAAGTGTGATATATATATATACACACACACATACACACACACACACACACACACAATGAAATACTGTTTAGCCATACAGAGAATGGAATCCTCTCATTTGCAGCAACATGGATGAAACTGGAGGTCATTACGTAAAGTGAAATAACCCAGACACTGAAAGTTAAACACCACATGGGCTCACTCATATGGGGGAGCTAAAAAAGTGGATCTCATGAAGATAGAGGGTAGATTGGTTGCCATAGTCCAGGCTGGGCTAGGGTTAGAGATGAAGAGAGATTGATTATTGGGTATAAGAATACACTTAGATAGAATAGATAGAGTTTGATAGTTCAGTAGGTTGACGAGTTAACAGTAATCTATTGTATATTTCAATATAGCTAAAAGAGAAGGATTTGAGTGTTCATAGAACAAAGAAAAGCATTTAAGGCAATGGATATCCAATTGTCCTGATTTGATCATTATATATTATATGAATATATGAAAATATCATAGATACCTGAAAATATGTACATCTACTATGCACTGATAAAATACATTTTAAAAACCTATTTAATAACATGAGCAAATGCTCATTATAGATAAAAATGTAGGTTGTAAAATTGTCCATATGATATGCTACAAATT
>NW_022161604.1:7006-13178 GCF_008728515.1 Papio anubis
ACCCCTTTTTTTTTTTTTCCTGCATTTCTACATTTTTCACAAAAAGAAAATGGTACTTTAGGGATAATGGTATTTGTACATATTTATATGTATGTATATTGGCTCTATGAAAGTTACTAATCTCCATTCTAAACAATTGCTTTTGCATTTATCTCTGGTAGGATTATGAGCCTTTCTGGGAAGGACATTCTCTCTCCAAAATGGATAACTTTTGTCTAGACCTTGGTCTTTACTCTATACAGGTATCCATGTCCATGTCAGACCATTTCATGGCATTGAAACTGCTCTCGGCCTGATTTCTCTAACCTGGCCTGGAGGAAGAAGGTATTTTCAATTCTCTAAACCCAATCTGTCAGCTTTATTAAGCCTGCTAATCCTGTTACATGCTCCAAATTCACTAATGACCAAGCAGGTACCACCAACTCCTGCCCTTATAAAAAGGACAAACTTCTAGCCCCAACCCCCAGCAGTGGAAACATTGTCAGTTGGCATTGAGGTGTCTGGGAAGGAAACTTCTCTGAGCCTTGACTGGATACAAGAGCACTCACCATGAGCCAGCTTCTGTCTATTTTTGACAGCATTTCCCTCTCTAATCCTTCCTTGGAGCGCTGTACATGCTGGGATGGGAGTGTCCTAACAGGGTCCCTTTGTAATCACTGACCTTTTCAAGGGTGCTGGGTTGGGATGTGTGTGGATTTTTTCAAATGGAACTATGGGTTTCACAGTGAATTGCAGCACATGCAGCTAATTCACAGCAGAAAACATGGTGAAACAGCTGGAAGAAGGCTGCTGCATAGGGGCAGGGGGTATAGAGGTGAGGAAGGAAGCATTGGCAGGAGAAAAGCAATAATGTTACAGGGCTATAACTGGGGGAAAAGAGCAAGTTCTGGGTATGAGCATTTAATATGTGGACAGGGTAATATATTCAACAGGGTAAAGGAAATATTAGTCCATGAAAAGTTCACCTTCTTGACTTCAGGCATCTGTAGAGCAAAGGTGACCTCAGATATCTACAGATATGGGCCCATCCCTCTCTAAAGGGAAGACAAAGTGGCTGCTGATATTCCAGTTGAGCTTTCTGGAGGCCGTAAAGTTCTCTGTACTGCTCATTGTGCCCCACTCCTACCAGACTCTCCTCCCAAGCCTACCATGGAGCCAGTCCTTCCAAAAACAGTCTCGTCTCCAGAGGATTGCTGGAAAAATACAAATAAATTACTGCAAGCTCATCGTTCCCACGGTGATACTGACCTGCAGGCAGAGGATGAGTCTTGATGGAATCAAACAAGACTAGCTGGTTTTGGTAAGTGAAAGGCATGAGGACATGGAGTCAGCTCCATGCGGGGGCAGAAATCACATCTTTATTACTCATCACGGGGTCTCCACAACCTTGCCCAGTGTGTCCAAGGCTGGGTAACTGTAATGTCTAACACGTGCTGATCACATCAGCACTGCAAAGCAAGGCTCACGGTAACCCTGTGAGGTATGGTTATTACCTTCATTTTGGAGGTGAAAAAAATGGAGGTGCAGGGATTCAGTGTATGGCTCAGGGTCACCCACACTGAAACTGGGCTGATTCATGTCCAGATCTGTTCTTAACCTCTACACTCTGCTGCCTCCCTCAATGAATGTTTGTGGGTGTACCAAGTAGAAAGTGATGTCAGGCTGTGTGGGGACACAAATGAGGTCTCTGTACAGGTCGAGGGCAGCAAGGAGGAAGGCTGGAAGGAGAAATGTATGGAGCAGGATGCAAGAGCTGTGACACCTTTGGTCCCATGCCAGTGTCTGCTGGGCTCAGTCCTGGTGGGTCTGGGCTCATTTTCCGTTTTTTTTTTTGTTGTTGTTGTTGTTTTTGTTTTTTGAGATGGGGCTGCACTGTCGCCCAGGCTGGAGTGCAGTGGTGCGATCTTGGCTCACTGCAAACTCCACTTCCCAGGTTCATGCCATTCTCCTGCCTCAGCCTCCCGAGTAGCTGGGACTACAGGCGCCTGCCACCATGCTCGGCCAATTTTTTGTATTTTTAGTAGAGACAGGGTTTCACTGTGTTAGCCAGGATGGTCTCGATCTCCTGACCTCGTGATCCGCCCGCCTCAGCCTCCTAAAGTGCTGGGATTACAGGCGTGAGCCACCGTGCCTGGCCCGTTTTTTTTTGTTTGTTTTAGAGTCTTGCTGTAGCCCAGGCTGGAGTGCAGTGGCACGATCTTGGCTCACTGCTACCTCTGCCTCCCGGGTCCCGGTTGAAGCAATTCTCCTGCCTCAACTTCCCGAGTAGCTGGGATTTATAGGCACGCACCACTATGCCCAGCTAATGTTTGTATTTTTAGTAGAGACGGGGTTTCACCATGTTGGCCAGGCTGGTCTTAAACTCCCGACCTCGTGATCCACCCGCCTCGGCCTCCCAAAGTGCTGGGAATACAGGTGTGAGCCCCCACGCCCGGCCTCATTTTCCTTTTGATAGAGCTGTGGGTGGGGTGTGAAACCTTATATTTGTCCCTTTCTGTTTTGTCTGCTCCTCTCCCAGTTCAAGATCGGGGCCCCTAAGACCAGGCAGCAAGTTCTGGGAAGAAAGAATCCAGCCTGAGTTGCTTTTTCCTTTTGAAGACATGGTCCCATTCTTTCGTAGAGGTGGTCTTTTTCTTTTTCGCCTTGTTTGGTACATCAGTACGTACTCTCTCTCACGCCTCCGTGCCTAAAGGGTGGAAGCTATACTCAGAAACTGAGCAGAGGACTCAGCACGTGCGGAGGTTCCTTACATACATCATTAAAATACATGGTTAACGATAGCCTTCTGCTGTGCTGTACTAAACTTGAAGAATGTTCTTTGCACATATCTCTTCCATACGCTCCTAACGTCTTTACTCTGACAGATTTAAAGACAGCTCCGAGGATTTACTTTCTTAAGGAGGTGACGTGAAAAACTGAAAAGGCTTTTTTCTTTTGTGTTTTTGTTTTATTGGTGGATGGGAAGGGTGTTCTGTTTGACAGTGGCAACCTTCAGCATCACCCATTAAACCTCTTTACAAATTGCCAGTGATTTCTTTAACCCCAGTGTGGGAGTGTGAATTGAGCAAATAGAGGAATGTGAGGTAGCAGCTTTCCTATAACAGAAACAAGGATGGGAGGAGAGAAAATTCATGGAAAGCTTTTAGATCAAATTCTTTTAAACATTGCTGGCTGAAGCTGTCACTGCATTTCATTCCTCCTACCTGATCCTACAGTTCTTCCTCCCCATCCTTCCCCCGCACAAGACACACACGCGAGAATCATAGGCCGCGATCCTGCTGGGAAGAAGGTCATCCAAAAAGATGCAAGATAAGAACATGATATGTATATATTTTACAATTTAAGATGTTGATATCTGTTATACATAATTACCAGGGACCAGGTTAGTTATTCAACAGTCCTAGGAACGTGGAGATAGCTCAGAGACAGATGAAGAGAAAATTTATAGGTTTGCTTTCCAGGAAAGAAAATTGGGTCTGAAACAACTGAAATCCTTAAAGAAACTGGCATAAAGGTTAGTTTTAAATTTGGTTACACTGAAATGGTTGACTTGCCTGTCTGTCATTAATATATCCAGTTCCAAATACAAAGAGAAAACAACCAGCAGGGTGAGCGTGAACTGCACAAGTCCTCTTGGAGAACAAGGCCTTTGCAGTGGACTTCAGTTTCTGGCCCTCACAATTTTAAATTTGCTTTCAGAAAACTTTTCTGTTGGTCATGCGTTCACAGAAGATCTTGTGATAAGGGGCAAGGGTTGGGTTTTTTAAGGGTGTATCTGTTCTGAGACCTCCAGCATGCTGGACAATGTGTTGGTCAGATCCTGGTGGTACACAGCAGAACGTAAAAACAACAGAAAAGTAATACTAACAGACCATAAGCTAGATGAGTCTTGAGACTAAGACAAATGAGGAAATTCAAGACTCCACATATCCTTCAGTGGATTCCTTCAGGACGACTAATAGATAGATACTATAAGTGTGCAGCAGCCGCACCAGCATTCTGAATGCCAGGCAATTCCAGAAGTTTGAAGTTCCCTGCCAGACTCCACCACACAGCTATTAATATACAGAATCCCCCAGAAACAAATATGAGATGCAACCAAGATTTATGGATATGTTAATTACGGAATTATTTATAATAGCAAAAACAGGAAGTTAAATGCCTGACACAGGCGTGTGGTTCAGTTATTTCATATCTGCATTATACAGCCATTAAAAATCATGTCTTTGAGGAACATTTGGTGACAAAAATATTTATGATATAATGAAAAATCAAAAAGGTACAAAACTGAAGACAAGATGATAGTATTTATTTATTCATTTATTTATGGGTTTTTCCCTCTGGTCATATATATGACTGGAAAAACTAAAAGTGTTAATGGTGGTTATCTCTGAGTAATGACATACCAAGATTTTTTTTCCTTACCCCTGTATTCTTTCTATAATTTGCAACCTCCAAACATACTTTTGTTTTTTACTTTTATAATAAAACATACTGGTTTTAAAAAAACAATTGTCAGCTCTCACAAGAACACTCAGCTAAGTTGGCACCAGTCCACTGTATAATTGTTATTAATAAATGATAATGCATAAAATTCCTGCCCCGATATAAATAATTATAATGAAAAATAATTTTTTTGTCTCAGTCAATAGCCTTTGGGCCAGAGGCTTTAAGCCTTGCGTTGTGCCTTAAAATTCATCCTGCCAAAAGTCTTGTCTGCTATATTAAATACGTTTTTTTGTTTGTTTCTGAGACAGGATCTCGCTCTGTCACCCAGGTTGGAGTGCAGTGGTGTCAGCTCAGCTCACTGCAACCTCTGCCTCCTGGGCTCAAGGGATGATCCTGCTTCAGCCTCCCACGTAGCTGGTACTACAGGTGCGCCATGTTGCCCAGTCTGGTCTTGAACTCCTAGGCTCAAGAGATCCCCCCCACCTCGGCCTCCTAAAGTGCTGGGAATACAGACATGAGCCTCCGCACCCAGCCTATATTAAATACTATTGATGCATGAAGAGAGAATTAATACTTGTAGAGTATGTACTCTAGGCTCGGTGTTAATGTACATGGTTTCATTTAACACACAAATGAGGAAGGTGAAGTTCAGAAATAACTTGCCTGTCACATCTACTCAGTGATCAAAGTGGATTCAAACCCTCTCAGTCAGGTTTGAAGGTCTCATCTCTTTGAACCACCACAAGGCTGGTGGCAACTTCAGATGAGACTAGACTTCATTTCAGACATTTAAGAATAGATTTGCAAAATATGTTGCCAGTGCTCCTAATGTGAGGGCAAAATAATTGATTATTTCTTTTCTTTCACATACCCTGTGGAGGTATTGGGGAAACTGCCAAAAGGAGACAAAGTTCAGACAGAAAAGAGGATGAGTGAGTAATCCACCAACTGGGAAACCCCTGATAAAACAGGCAGTGATTGTAAAGATGAGCCCAGCCCTCTGCCTAGGGAGAGAGGTGGCCACACGCAGTGACTGGCAAGGACGGTCAGGCTCTGTTACTTCACAAATATCTCCCCCACCCCCTAGGTCAAGGTGCTGCTCTTCCCTCCTACTGGGCCAGAACCCCATCTCTCAACAGTCATTGCTTTGAGTTGATTACAAAGCCTATGTCATAGACTCTAGACAGGTATCTGAAAAAGCTGAAACCTTTCCTGTAGAAGGGACAAAGACCTCAAAGATTATCTCACTTCACTTTTTCCATTGAATAACAAAAGACCTTTAAAGTTTTTCAAAAAGGGCCTACAGGCTAGATATTGTGTTAGGCCTGTCTTTACATGTATCATCTAATTCAATCAGCAGATCAATATATAATCAAAACATCTTAGAAACTCACAATTACAAGTGCTTCCACATATATTATCTCATTTGTTTCTCACAATAAGCCTTAAGGAAGGCAAGGTAGGAGCTATTCCCATTTTACAAACTAGGAAATTGAGGCCCACTACCACTTTGGCTTATTGGAACAGACAGCAGCTTCTTCCCTGGAAGCCACAGAGGGGCTGGCCCTGTGTGGAGCAGATATGAAGGTTTTGGTTGAGAATGTGGCAGCCATGTGTCCCTGGAAGACAGGGTGCTGAAGAAGGGTTTTAGGGTAAGGATGGGGGTCATGAATATCAGAGTGGGAAGATAAACTATATCTCACAACATTGCCTATGGAGAGCT
>NW_022161605.1:0-13156 GCF_008728515.1 Papio anubis
TAAATGTTTGATGTTGAGATGGTGGATGTCCTGTGATGGTGTGGGGAGGTCTCATTATTGGAGAACATGTGAATGATGTTATCTCTAAGGGAAAAAGAAGCTAACTCTTCTGTGATCACCAAGGTGGGCACCACAGTGGGTCTAGCCCAATTGTGATGAAGCGATAGTGGCCATGGGGTTGAGAATTAAAAAGGTGATGGCCCTTTGAAGGTCCTTGGTGCCTTGGGTGTCCGTAGCACATGCAGAGACATTAAAAACCATGACTTTAGGAGGCCACTGCGCTGCTTGAGGAAGCTGGTGACTTGGGGATGATGAACTAAATGAGACTCCCTTAACCCACCGCAGTGTTGTGATGCCCTGAGGTGGGAACCTCCATCTGAATCAATGGTAGGTGTGGTTCTAAAGGAGAAAGCGAAGAAATGCCATGAAAGGAGAACACCTGCTCCACCCAAGGCATAAGGAGTTACCTTCCCTGGAAGACTATACGTGCAGAAGCCCGTAGCCAGGACTAGTGTGCTTTGTCCAGAGGCTCTGAGAGTTGTGATGGGCGGTAGTGAGGGCCTCCCCGTGAAACTCAGAACCTGGGACCCAGGCATGGGGTTATGGTTTTGACCCGGTAGGAAAGGGTAGTCATAGAACACAGCATGCGTGTTAGCATGGGGCAGAGCGGGGGCTGCATGGAAGTGAGCTCTGCGGAGGACCTTCCACCTCCCAGCTCCTCAGAGTGCATCGCCCTGTCCCTCCTCTCAGCCATCTGGCCCCCATCCTGCAGGGAGTGTCCTGGTGCTGCCTGTGCCACACAGCCACTCCTGGGCCTGCAGATCCAGCTGGGACAGGCAGGAGCTCCGAGTCCCCTGCCTTTTGTCTGCCTTTCCCAGCCGCCTCTCACTAGCTGTCTATGTGTCTGGTGTTGGTGTCTGCAGCAGATGTCTGCAGCAGGTTTATTTTACAATAAACCATAAGGAAATAGCTTCCTTGAGCTGTTTTCAAATATGACCCCTAAATCCTTGTACTCTTTTTTATAGAAAGGAAGGTTTCTGTTCTCTCCTGTTGGGTCTAGGACGGGTGACATTTTGACCGACAGACTACATGCAACTAGACGCCATGCTGTTTTCTCAAATTAGGCCCTAGCGAACTGGTGTCTTTCACTTTCTCTGTGTTAGATGGTGCTGTGGCCTGATACATTTTTCCTCTGAAATTCATATGTTGAAGTCTTAGACCCTAAGATGATAGCATTAAAAGAAGGGGCCTTTTTGGAAGTGAGCAGGTCAGCACAGTGGGGTCCTCATGAATGGAATGAGTGCCCCTGTAGAAGAGGTCCCAGAGAGCTCCTTCATTCCTTCCACCAGATGAAGACACAGTGAGAAGATACTGCATATGAACCAAAAAGCTGGTCCTCACTAGAGGCTGATTCTATACCACCTTGATTTGGACTTCTCAGCCTCCACAGGCGGTTCCGAGTGGTGGCAGGAGTTAGGGTGTGGAGGGTTGGAACAAAGAAGATGAAGGGTCACTGTTGTCCAGCAGGACAGAGCGCTGAGAGGTAGTGAGGGTGACCTTCCAGGCAATATTAGAGTAACTTGGTTCATGGCATTAAAATTTTTTTTTTTTTAGCAGATCACATGTGCTAAGAGGGCTGATGCCTTTGGAGCCCAGATACCATGCTTGGAGGAAGACTAAGCATTCCACAGGGAGAGGAACTGAGCCCACCTGCAAGGATAGGCTACAGAACCCAGAGCGACCAGTTTTCTAGGAAAAAACAAAACTGTGATTTGCAATGTTTGTAAATTTCTGTGGTTAAAATGCCCCCAGCTATGGACAGTTTAAGAATTATCACACAAAACTCCTCTGTCATGAGCTGGCCTGATCTGGCCCCAGCATATCACAGGGTCTCATCGTTCAGCTTTCTCAGAGTTCCCAGCTGAGCCAGCACCACCTGCCACCTGTGCATGAGTGTCCTGGCCCTGAAATTTTCAGATCTCAGAAGAACCTCTCCTCTTATGCCTGTGGAAAGATCCAAACCCCAATTGTAAATGTGTGAGTGAAGACCTGATCATGCTGTTTCAATCCACTACTTTCTTTGGTGTCTTTTCACACAGTCCCAGATGAACAGAAGGCACAGTCTTGGTGAGAAGTTGAATGTGTGCATTGTTTTTGCGTGTAAATCTCAGCTTCTCTATAGTATTGATGAGGTAGGACAGAACCCTCTCACCTTATTCCCAAAGTGTCACAAAGAGCCCATCGTCATGGCAGCATGGAACTGTGGTCTTAGGAGTGACCGAAGAACCCCCTCACTTATTCTTAGTTTAATTTCTTACTGCTGGGAGCAGAGGTAGTGCGGGAGCCAGGTGGAGTCTCAACACGTCCCTGCAGCGACAGACTCAGAGGAGGCCATGGGACCCGGGAATTGGCTGGAACAATAGGGAAAGAAGTAGAGATTTTCTCCTGGAGATTAGCAACAAAGGTCATGGAGAGATGACCACGATTCACATGGATGTCACCTGGGGAGACAGCCCAAAATAAGATCAAGAGAAACAAAGGGAAAAAAATGGTAAAAACAACAATGTAACTCATGCTTTGAGTTCTTGGATCAAGCAATTCCTAAAGCCAGAATTCCTCCTCAATTCCAAGATATAGGAGCCAAAATGTTAACTTAGCTTGTCTTTGGTTTCTGACATTTGAATTCAAGACCCCATTAAGAGATCCGAAAAACATCAAAAATACCGAACGCAGAGAACCTGAGGCAAAGATAGTGCAGTGCACAAGGACAGGAGATGAGAGCAGATGACAGGTGTCCCAGGGGCAGCTTGAGAGCAGATGACAGGTATATTGGGGGTAGCTCGGGCATCAGGCTCCCTGGTGATTCCCATGCACAGCCCCGGGGGAGAAGAGCCTTGTTGATGTTGATCAGCAGGGAAGGAGGGACAGAACGTGAGAGGCTGGAAGGACAGTGGGTGAGTCAGGGATGGGGAGCTTCATAGTTGATGTTCATAAATGGAGGAATTCCAGGTGGTGTCAGGAGCTGGTGGGTGGCCATGGGTAGAGGGCTGGTGCAAAGGGTGGGGGAGTCACTGTTATCCAGGATCTCAAAGCATTGAGAGGTAGTGAGAGTGACCTTCTGGGAAATATTAGAATGAAAAATAACTTCTCATAATCTTAAGTTTCTTCGTGAGTTATGGGACTTTTAGCAGCAAAAGAAAAAATATGCCAAAGTTCAGAAAAGGGAACAACTACTTTTCTCATCTCTTACATTCTTTTTTCATTGTAAACAGAGTTCAGAATATCATATAAACAAGCACAAAATATCAACAGCAACACTAACAAGCCAATATCCTTTGTTTAAAAGAAAAATTGCACCAGATAGTTTTTTGAAATGCCAAGGAAATGGTTATTGAGGAATGTCCCAATAGGTGTTAACTCTTTGCAATAGGGACAGCAGTTGAACTCAAGTCTCTTGAGGTCAAACACAGGAGAGTTTAAGCCCTAGAGTGAGCTGGTGGAAAAGTACTACAGGTTGCTGGCAGGAAGGTTGAGCAGTGTGATTGGGCCATCTGTGTTTCCCAATTTGTATTTATGGAACTTAGGCTCCTATCCTCCCACAGGGAAAAGGGTACTTTCTTCTTGGAAAATGACATTTCAAAGGGTTAGCTTCATATTTGACTTATTCTTTATTTTCTCCTCCTACCGTATGAGTGGCTTATTTAAGGTAAAAATATCTCATCGGCATTCCATAAATGTCCTGTGTGTGTGGATTCCATTAATAAGCTTTGGGTTTTATTCGAGGCTAAACAAGTTGCTCCCATTGTTTGGAGACCCTCACACCTCTCCCTGCATTCTCTGTCCTTAGTGTTTGCAGCTGTCGTTGCCCACCCTAGACTGCAGTAGCAGAATCTTCCTGTGGTTCTCCCAGTATGCCTTTATCCACACAGAGGAGCAGGGATACTCTGTCCTCATCTGCCCCTTTCCCTTAAATTGATAGATGCCTCTGAGAATATCAGCTCGAATTACTAGTTCATCCTTTTCTCTTGCAACATTAACTCCTCCAAATCCAGTAGACTTAGACCCTGACCTGGCATATGTCTGTCCCTGATACCATTCCCTCCAGCAAACAGTCTTCTCTAATCTTCTTTTTAATCTATTCAGTTGTAAACATCTTTATGTTCCAGTTTATGATACACCATAAAACCTATCCTTGCCACTCCAAGACAAAATGATCTCTTCTTTCTAAAGTCCTAATGTTACATAAAGCCACATTTAACCCATGATATTCTCCTATATTTCATTCTTAAATGATTTTAGTTTTTGAAAAGTCTAGTATCACATGGAATGACACATGGAATTTTTTCCTCTGTAGGTTTCAGCTTTTTTCTATGAAGTTGAGTAATACAAATGGAATGTTGTAATATTATGTGATGTTGGGGATAATTAATTAATCAGAATTAATTTATTGATCCCCAGGTATGTGTTAGGCAGTCATCTGGGTACTGTGGAACAACAATGAGCAAAACATGCAGCTTCCCTTCCAGCATAAAGACAACTGTTACCGAGAGTAAGCGAAATGTATAGGATGTGAAATGGTTTGAAATTCTACAGTTAGAAATAAAGAGAACAAGGAGGATGGAGGTATCCAGGGGAACTTGTTGCAATCTTAAATTGAGAAACCAAGAAAGGTTTCAGTGACCAAAAGATGTTTTAGCTGAGACCCCAGGAGCTGGAGAAATGAGCCGGGCGGACTTCTAGGTGAAGGGCAGGTGCCCCAAAATGAAGTGATCCTGGCCCACTGGACAGTTAGGAATAATTTGCAGAGTTAGTTCAAGGACCTCATGACTCCAACTCCAAGGCAGTTACAGGAACCCAGGAGGGCTGCTTGTTTTTCACCCCCTGAATCGTAATATGTGTCCTTCCCTGTCTACACAAGGGGGAAGATTTGGGAGCATTTATTTTGTCAGACATGAACCCACTATGTCGTCTTTAAGGTCTGCAGTAGATTCCCCAGCTGTGCAGTGTCTCAGCGGGGTGCCTAGAACCCTGGGCTCCCTCTTTACACAGGCAGAGCCTCAGTCTGGGGCTGAGATCTGCTCGATCTGCATGGCTGGACGTGGACAGTACCTACTTCCTTTCTCCTGGTGCTGGGCATTTGTGGTTGTGTTGGTGGCCTGTTGTTGTGTCTGGACTCATTATATTGTTTTGTCTTAAGAATGGTGATCCACTTGAAATAGTCTTTCTTTTCTTGCAAACTGTGGTCTTCGTCTGTCACTGTAAGAGTTCTTGGCTGCTTTTTACCAGTACCACCAATAAGAGCAGCCAAGGCTGGAACACAGACATATTTTATTCAAAAACGACAGGAATCACAAACCAGCACTACCAAATCTAACGAAAAATAAAAGACCGGGGCTCACGCTGAATTTTCTGGGCTCTGGGGCCTACGCTGGAATCCTTTCTGGGGTTCTGCCACGGAATCCTTTCTTTCTGGATCTATAGGCTATTTGCAGGCTATGCTGTTCCTCGTGGTTCGGCTGTCTAATGAGTGCCTATGGGAAGGAAAGAGAAGAGAGACAGGAAGGGTCACATCACCAGCAGAGCAAGTCAGCCTGGCCTCAGGGACACCGGGAGTGACCCTGTCCTCTTGGAGGAGAGGAGAAAGGCAGGCTCAGGAAGGTACAGAACCAAGGTGTGCTGTGCCTGGTGGGGAGGCTGCAGCTGGAGGCAGGACCATGGGGCGCCGTGGTCTTCCCCCGGCATCGCTCTGAGTACCCCAGTGGGCGCTGAGCTCCTGGTTCATTCCCTTCCTCCAGACCTGGTTTCCTACTCACTGTTGATGTGCAGGGCGTTCTGGGTATCAACCTCAGCCCTGCAGCACCAGCAGGACGCAGATTACTTGATAGCTTTTCCTCACTTGTGTTTTTCTGGCGCCCTCTTTAAACTGTGGTATTTTCGGGTAGAATCAGGTCCTCAGCAGTTTTAAGGGAACCCAAGAGAGTGTTACCAGGTGGAAGATGTTGACTGTGGGTTGTCCAGGTTGTTAGTGCATTGAACAAATAATTCAACAAAACGTACAAACAAAACAACAAAAGAAGGAAGCAACGAAAGACAAACCAAAGCAACATGAGAATGCAGTAACCAAAGTACAGATTTATTGACACTCCACAGAGTGGGAGCCGGTTCTAGCAATTGGCTCAAAAGCCCCCCATTTAGGGTTTTTATTAAGGTAAAAGAATTTGGTGTTCTGCCTAATCTTGCCTGGCACTGGCTGCACCTGGTTTTCTTTTCCTTATGCCTTAACCCTTGATTACCCTACTTCCCTATTCTCCTGTCTCAAGGGTGCATTTTTCAGAATACAGTTGAGGAGTCTGCATTTTGTTTGTGTGAAGACAACTTTATGAATATGAAAATCTTGATTTTCCCTGGCATGGGTAGAAAATGTTAGTGATGAGTCTGTTGCAGTGAGGTGCTCCTATGCTTTTTGTTGTACTCATTACAGGTTTTTTTTTGTTGTTGTTGTTGTTTTTGTTGTTGTTTTTGATTGAGTTTCGCTGTTGTCACCCAGGGTGGAGTGCAATGGCATGCTCTTGGCTCACAGCAACCTCCATTTCCCAGATTCAAGTGATTGTCCTGCCTCAGCCTCCCAAGTAGCTGGGATTAGAGGCACGTGCCACCACTCTCGGCTAATTTTTGTATTTTTAGTAAAGACGAGGTTTCACCATGTTGGCCAGGCTGGTCTTGAACTCCTGACCGCAGGTGATCCACCCGCCTTGGCCTCCGAAAGTTCTGGGATTACAGGTGTGAGCCACTGCTCCTGGTCTGGAACCATTTCTTTGATGCTGGGATGACAGGTATGAGCCACCACACCCATCCCGTTACAGCTTTCTTAGCTGTCCATTCCAATCTCAATTAAATGTTTTTCAATAGAGCTGTGACAACCCCAGGTCTTCAAAGGCAGATGTGTGATCTGGGTCTGTTCAATGAAGCTCCAACACTTCAGGAAAGAACATGGTGTTTTTTTTTCCTAAGAAGTAGCGATGTTATGATTGTGTAAACTGGAAGCTAACAATGATTGTTTTTCCTACCACATGGGAGTTACCTTTGAGTGAATTCAATAGAAATGAGGCAGAGTGAAAAGAGAGAGAAGTAAAAGGAGAAATCGGCCACATAATTTGTGCTTGTAAATCAATTTGTGTCTGAAGCCAATGTTTGTCCTTGATATTGTTAGAATTTGGAGCTGTATTTTGCTTAAAAAGCTGAATTTAGGATTCTGGTACTTGCATCCCAAAGAGTCTTGACTAAGAGATGCATTAAACAACAAGCAGGTACAAACACAGAGAACTTGCCACAAAGACTTTATTTGGAGTAAGAAAAGAAAATTGAAGACAAGGAGTAATGAAAGTTCTCTAGATCTCAAAGCAAATGATGAACACATTTTCCTCTGTGCTCCATGTTCAGAGGCAGCAGAAAAGACAACAGATCCCACTATTGGTGCAGTCCCATAGCGGTGTTTAGAAAAATGACAGCCTGATATTCTGCAATAACAGACCAAGCCCCTTGTTGAGCCTGGAGACACAGAGAAAGCATCAGGCATTAGGACTGGGGTCAGAGGTGGTTGATAAGGAGAATCCCTGTGCGGGTACCTACTGGGCTGATTGCATTCACCACGGTGGCCACATCACAGCAGCAGCAAGATCGGCTCAATCAGTAGGAATCAACGTACACAGCAGTGCTGCTCACAGGTAGGATTAGAGACTTATTCTCATTTGCTCACTTTTATGTGATGCGTCTTCTTCACACACACAGTTGAATACACCCTTAGGTCCATTCCCATTTGTGAAATTCCTCTAACGAACAAACAGAAATATGTTTCTTTCCGAGTGGGTTCTCATCCTTGATTCCAGAGAGACGCCCCAGTGTGTTTCCACATAGCATAAGATTACTGAATTTCGCTGACTTTTCACAGAATCAGATATCTTTGGAGGATCACTGTCCATTGAATGTCATCTGATTCTGTCTTTACAGTATACACATGAGGAAACTGAGGCCTGGGGAGGTGATCACTGAAGAGAAAGAGCCAGCTGTTGAGTCTGATTCTAGAGGCGCCTGGTTTTTCCTCTCTAGACTCCTAGCTCTGCAATGCTGGCGGCTCTCACCTGAAGCTCTGAAACCTGAGCTTGTGTCCCCTGTGAAGGAGATGGCAAAGTCCTGGTCGTCTGTCCCAGGCTGTTCCTGGGCTGTAGCCTAGTCAGCTCTTGCCTGGAGTGGCTCAAGCCAGAGCCTGGAGGGGCACCAGGAGAATGGCAGTGAGGAGGATGAGGGTCCTCATGGCTGGGGTGACCTGGAGGAGGGAGAGAAGGAGTGGATGTGTGGGGAGTGAGGAGCCAGCCTGGATTTATAGCTCTGCTGAGAGAAGGCCTGAGACAGATGCTGCAGTGAGAGGAGGTGGAGCACAATGATTGGGGAAGGGAAGGGCTGCCCTCTGCCATCAAGATCCCTTTGATGCTCTCTCTGTTCTCCCAGCTTTCATCATACAAGTCTGCTTCTATTGAGTGTCTGTCTCCAACCAACAGTGACGATGCGACCCTGTTATTATAATTTTTCTTGTGTCTCATCTGGAACATTTCCTTCTAATGTCCAAAGAAAGAAACAGTTCTTTTACCAGTAAGTTCCAGGCAATAAATGCATCTTACCTTCTAAAGACGGTTTCCTGCTATTCTCTTCTTGGTGGCTCCAGACCCCGAGGCCGGACCTGGACTCCCAATTGCAGAGAGTAATTTATTGCAGGATTCCTGCATTTCCACCTTTGGCTGAGGTTTTGAGGTTCTGGTATAGTCTCCTCCCTTAAGCCAAGCAAGTAGTGTGGAGAGTGACAATGGCCTGCACAAGGCTGGGGAAATAAGCCCAGTGGGATACTAGCTTAAAGGAGTTGGTCTGAGTAAGATTTGAAAAAGTTTTTATTCCCTCTAACTGTATTGAGAGGAGTGACAATTAGAAATTATATCTGTTGGAAAGTACACAACCCGGTAACTGATGCCCATCTACATTTGCACCCCTTCCCCGCCAATGCATGTAAAAATCAACTCCTGGAATTAACGAAGACCCAAATATAAGTCTCTCGGAAATCATAAACTACCAGGAAGAATGCATAGTGATAAAGCCTCACATTGAACTGGGAGATTATTTCTTGATATTAATGTAATGGCAGAGATAAATAAAAGCAAAAATAAACAAGTCAGAAGGTCATTTAACTGTAAAACATCTGCATAGCAAAGGAAACAATTAACTGAGCAAAAACGCAACCTAGCAAGAGAGAGAAAATATTTGTAAACCATACATGTAATAAAGGTAAATATCTAAATATATAAAGAACTTAATAAAAAAATAAGTATTAATGATAAATGTGACTAAAGAACTAAAAGAAACCATTATTACATAATTAAAGGAAACTGATGACAATATCTTTTCAAAGGCAGAATATAATAAAGTGAAGTTATAGAAAAACACATGAAATTCTGGAATTGAGGAGTAGAATAATTGAAATGTAAATGTTATTCACGGCTGCTCAATAGTATACTTAAACCGGTAGAACCAAGAATTAGGAAACGACACTGATAGATAAAAGATTACACAGTCCAGAGAACAGAGAAAAAAGATGAAGAAATAAGAATACACTTAGGGAAATATGAGACACTATTAGGCATGAAAACACTCACTGGGTTTAGAGGGGAACTCTCTCCATCTGTTAAGGCAGCAGTCCCCAGCATTTTCGGCACCAGGGACATCTGTGGTGTCCACAACTAACATCCTGTACTTCCGATGGTTTAAAAAGATGCTGTCCTACTGAGCTCAGAAACCAGCCAAGGATAACTGAAGTCACCACTTCTACTCAGCATTGTGCTGGAGGTTCTAGGGCAGTCAGGCAAGAAGAAAAAATTAAATGACATCCGGGTCAGAAAAGAAAAAGTAAAATAATCTCTGTTTTCAAAAACACGATCTTTTATATGTAGAAAATCAAAAACAATTTATTAAAAAACTATTAGAAGTAATAAGGAAGTTTAGCATGGTTGAAAAATAGACCAGTGCACAAAAATCAATTATATTTCTTCTTTCATAATAAACTTTTCAAAAATGAAGCTAAAACCTTTTACAAATAACATCAAAAGGAAAACAGCTAGTAGTTGAATTAACAAAATGTGCAACTTATACTCCCCACAATTCACAAAAGTTGATAAAAGCCGCAGAATATCTCAATAACTGGAAAGATCTTTATGCTCAAGGGTTGTATGCTTCTAATGTGAGATGTCAGTGCTTCCCAAACTGGTCTACCAATTCAGTCTAATCATTTGTGAACTCTAATGACTCCCTTTCTAGAAACTAATTAGGTGATTCTAAAATTTATATGGAATAGCAAGGATCCCAGAATAGCCAAACTCGACCTTGGAAAGAAGAAAAGCTTCCTGTTTCAAAACATCCCACAAAAGCCAGCTGTTGCAATAACGATAGTCCGCTGTAAATATAGACGTAGATCAGTGGAATAGAACTGAGAGTTCAGAAATAAAAATATGTCTATGGTTATTAACTGATTTTCTGTGTGGTGCCCATGTCCGTTCAATGGAGTAAAGAAAATTCTTTTCAACAGATGGTGGGGTAACTAGATGGCCACATTCATCAGAATGATTGGACCCTACCTCACACTGCATTTAAAAACTAATTCAAAATGGGTCAGAAATCTAAATGTAAAAATCTGAAAAGCATAAACTTTTTATATAAGTAATGTAGCCGGGTAAGTAAAGCTTTCATCACCTCTGTTTACAATGGATCAGATTATTACATCAGTGCTATGGAGCAACCAAAACCAGTAATTGGATACACAAACAAAAACCTTTTGTGTTCCAGTGACACTGTTAAGAGTGGAAAAGGTATGAAACGAGAGAAAACTACAGAATGAGAAAAAAAATACTTACAAATCAATGACCAAGTGGGAAGACATGTATCTAGAATATACTCACCTTTATGCAATAAACACATAAAGCTAAATAAACAATTTTAAAAAGCGGGCAGAGGATCCCTTTAGACGTTTCTCTAGAGAAGATAAACAGATGGTCAATAAGCACATGAAAAAATTTTTGACATCATTATTGATTAGGGAAATTCAAATCAAAACCACAATGAAATACCAATTTCTATTATCCACCAGTTTCTAGAATCAAAAAGGCAGATAATAGATAAAAG
Organism: Papio anubis; assembly: GCF_008728515.1. Taxonomy (NCBI): domain Eukaryota; kingdom Metazoa; phylum Chordata; class Mammalia; order Primates; family Cercopithecidae; genus Papio; species Papio anubis. The sequence continues at coordinate 11,218 of NW_022161605.1, forward strand.
CCTTTGAGGGAGAAATTTACTGCTGTTGGGGGTGTAAAATGGGGCAGTCTGTAGGGGAAAGAGTTTTAGGGATTCCTTAATAAGTTAAACATAGAATAGGTATGTACCCAAAAGCTATGAAAGCATATGTCCACAAATCTTCATGGGGAAGTGGAAGAAGCCAGACTCAAAAGACTGCCTTTATGATTCTGTTTATACGAAATATCCAGAATAGGAGATCTAATATGGGGACAGAAAACAGCCAGTGGTTGCCTGTAGCAGAGGGATGGGAATAGAGGAAGGGGGGAATGGAAAGCCCTTGGGTTTTTATGAAGTGATGAACATTAATTTGACTGTGGTTATTGCTGCACATATCTGTGAATACACTAAACACCACTGAATTCTGCACTTTAAACGAGCGAATTGTACGTCATGTGAATTTTATCTCAACAAGTAGCTTTAAAGAAACAAAATAACGCCGGGCGCAGTGGCTCACGCCTGTAATCCCAGCACTTTGGGAGGCCAAGGCGGGCGGATTACGAGATCAGGAGATAGAGACCATCCTGGCTAACATGGTGAAACCCCGTCTCTACTAAAAATACAAAAAATCAGCTGGGCGTGGTGGCGGATGCCTGTAGTCCCAGCTACTTGGGAGGCTGAGGCAGGAGAATGGCGTGAACCCGGGAGGCAGAACTTGCAGTGAGCAGAAATCGTGCCACAGCACTCCAGCCTGGGCTACGGAGTGAGACTCTGTCTCAAAAAAAAAAAAAAAAAAAAAACACAGAAAAAATGGTAAAACCAATTTTTTTTAAGTTACCAAATGCATTTCCTTTTTCTATATATGGTGCACTAGTGCTTTGGGGCCAAATATAAAATGAAATACGCTTGAGATGATGGAAATTGTGTTATATTGCTACATTAAGTGTGGTTTATTATGTGACCTGGATTAGTGTAATCTGAGAGACATTTGTCCTTAAGTTTTTCCAAGCAAACCTTGTTTACTCAAATGTGGAAGCAATTATTACAACTTTTCTTCACTCCCAAATTTTTTGTAAGATCGTTTGTTCAAAAAGCTCCTTTGGAACAACTAAAATGTTAAATATTTTATACTATATGATACTATTATCATTTTTGTTTGTTTCTTCATTGTGAGACAGAGTTTGCACTGCTGCCAGGTTGTAGTGCCACGGAGCGAACTCGGCTCACTGCAACCTCCACCTCCTGTGTTCAAACAATTCTCCTGCCTCGGCCTCCCCAAGTAGCTGAGATTACCAGCGTGCACCACCATGCCCTGCTAATTTTTGTATTTTTAGTAGAGACGGGGCTACACCACGTTGGCCAGGCTGGTCTTGAACTCCTGACCTCAGGTGATCTGCCACCCTCCTCGGCCTCCCAAAGTGCTGGGATTCCAAGTGTGAGCCACCGCGTCCGGCCTATCATTTATTTTTATCGTGTATGTTGTTGCAGTTCAACATAATCATCAATTATAAAATGCCTCTCCCATTTCACATTTCATAAGAATGAAGAGGTTTTTTTTAAAAGAGATTTTCTAGAATAGATGATGTGACATAATTTTGTTCTCTTTTGAGATTGGAAAAGTAAGGATTTTTAGAAGATTTCTAGGCAGGGCAGAGAACTCAGTTGTGCTTTAATTGGATTTCCGTGGTTGGGACTTTTTCTCAGCATCAAGGTGAAGGTGAGAACAATATAAAATTGATGTGGGCTTAGTATTTGGCATTTGCCCAGAGAGATGAGAGAGTAGGGGGAAAAGAATGAGGTCCTCATTCAATAGTGATTAAGTGACGGAACATAGACCAGGGCTGGATGTGAAAGAATTAAGAGTTTGGACAACTGATTGGGAAATAGTGGTGTTCCTAGAGAATGGAGGTGTTGACGACATTGAGTGACAACGTGGGAGTGGCTGAGTCAGAAAGATTGAGGGGTGGGGATGAAGCAGGGT
>NW_022161606.1:0-13142 GCF_008728515.1 Papio anubis
AAGGAAGGAAGGAAGGAAGGAAAGAGAGAAAGAAAGAAAAGACGAAAGAAAGGGAGGAAGGGAGGGAGAGAGGGAGGGAGGAAGGAAGACAGACACTTTCATGGGACCTAAAAGCCTCCGGGGCCTGGGTCTGTTGCGTCTGATGGACAGACTGAACTCACCCTGGCGGGTGCTGCTGTTAACCTCCTTTGACAGATAAGAGCTCACACTGTTGTGCGACCACAGCCACAGCGGACTCGCTCAGCAGTGCTCCTTGTCCTGAGCTCCTGCTCAGGATCAACCTGGTGGGGCCTCCCCAGGACACCAAGGGTTTCCCCCAGGGGACCCTGGGACGGCAAGAGGCCTCCCCACCCCCAGGGAAACGCCCAGGCAGTGTGGATCCTGCAGGACAAGGGGGTGCCCCGGCGAAAGCCCACCCACGCCCGTTCCGTGGTTCTGCAATTTCAGTCATGCAGCATCTATGGTGAGGTGGAAAACTAAACGTTCTTTTAATTTTAAAAAGGGGCCGGGGCCAGGCACAGTGGCTCACACCTGTAATCCCAGCACTTTCGGAGGCCGAGGCAGGGCTGATTACCTGAGGTCAGGAGTTCGAGACCAGCCTGACCAACATGGAGAAACCCCATCTCTACTAAAAATACAAAATTAGCTGGGCGTGGTGGCGCATGCCTGTAATCCCAGCTACTCGGGAGGCTGAGGCAGGAGAATCGATTGAACCCGGGAGGCGGAGGTTGCAGTGAGACGAGATCGCACCACTGCACTCCAGCCTGGGCAACAAGAGCAAAACTCCGTCTCAAAAAAAATAAAAGTGGCTGGGGAGGGGATGGAGCCAGGCATGGTGGCTCATGCCTATAATCCCAACACTTTGGAAGGCCAAGATGAGAGGATAGCATGAGTCCACGGGTTGGAGACCAGCCTGGGCAACATAGCAAGATCCCATCTCTAAAAAAAAAAAAAAAGAAAAAGAAAAATTAGCCTGGTGTGGTGGTGCATGCCTGTGGTCCCAGCTACTTGGGAGGCTGAGGATGGAGGATGGTTTGCTCATAGCTACAGTGAGTCATGATCGTGCCACTACACTCCAGCCTGGGTAACAGAGCAAGACCCCATCTCTCTTTTTTTTTTTTTTTTGAGACAGAGTTTCACTCTTTTGCCCAGGCTGGAGTGCAGTGGCGCAATCTCGGCTCACTGCAACCTCCGCCTTCTGGTTTCAAGCTATTCTCCAGCCTCAGCCTCCCGAGTAGCTGGGACTACAGGCGCCTGCCACCGTGCCCGACAAATTTTTTGTATTTTTAGTAGAGACGGGGTTTCACCATGTTGGCCAAGATGGTCTTGATCTCTTGACCCCATGATCCACCTGCCTCGGCCTCCCAAATGCTGCGACTACAGGCGTGACCACTGTGCCCAGCCGAGACCCCATCTCTTTAAAAAAAAAATTAAAATTTAAAAAAACATAAAATATACACAAAGAGAAACCATCATCTTAGAGCATGAAGATGAAATTTTATTTATTTATTTTTTTTTTTGAGACGGAGTCTCACTCTGTCGCCCAGGCTGGAGTGCAGTGGTATAATCTTGGCTCACTGCAGCCGCCACCTCCTGGGTTCAAATGATTCTCCTGCCTCAGCTTCCTGAGTAGCTGAGAGTACAGGTGCCCACACCACCACGCCTGGCTAATTTTTGTATTTTTAGTAGAGAGGGGGTTTCGCCATGTTGGCCAGGCTGATTTCAAACTCCTGGCCTCAAGAGATCTACCCACCTTGGCCTCCCAAAGTGCTGGGATTACAGGCATGAGCCCCCATGCCTGGCCCCTGGCAGTCTTTAATCAATGTCTCCAGCTCACCTCTAAGCCTTACCTTGCAAATCTGTGGCCTTGGATCCAGAGGCCATTTGCATTTCTTCTTGAATTAATTAATCATTCATTTATTTGCCTGGTCTTCTTTTTAAGTTTTTTCCTTATTGATTTGTTGGAACTCTTTGTATATGAAGAATCCAAATCCTTTGCCTCTTATGATGTTGCAAGTGACGTTCCAACTGAGCTTCACACATGTGGCCTTATACATATTGTCAAAATGATTTGTTTTTTTAGGAGACAAGGTCTCGGTCTATCCCCCAGGCTAGAGTGCAGCAGTGCGATCATAGCTCACTGCAGCCTCCAACTCTTGGACTCAAGGGATCCTCCCACCTCAGCCTCCCTAGTAGCTGGGACTACAGTTGCACACCACCATGCCTGGCTAATTTTATTTATTAATTTATGTAGAGATGGGGTCTTGCTATGTTGCCAGGCTGGTCTTGAACTCCTGAACTCAAGCGATCCTCCCACTTTGACTTCCCGAAGGGCTGGGATTACAGGCATGAACCACCACTCCTGGCCCCCAAAACAAACATTTTCAACCAAAGGAAAGATAAAATAATGTCCAATATAAACTCTCAAGCTAATCCTGCCTCTTAAAAAGATAAAGTAAGAACTGAAAATCTCCCCACCCCCAGAGTAACCACCAAGCCCTTGGGGCATTTCCTCCTGCACTTTTTCAATATGCTTTTTCCCTTTACAAAAGCTTCACCCAAAAGTGGCATGGTGGGTCTTTAACTTGTGTTTTGTTCCCCCAGAGGGGTGGCCTCAGGAATCTCTGGGCTCCAAGTAGGCACAGGGAACCCGACTTGCTGGATGGTCAACAACCGGGTTCCTGGTGCGACTGGGACGGCATCTTCTTGTACAGCCCTTGTTGTTGGACACTTGGGTGGTTTTCAAATCAGGTGTTCTGTGCCACAAACCACGTTCTAATGCACAGGCCTGCTCATGCCATCACGTTTCGTCTTGTTTTTAAAAAAACTGCCTTGGCATGGGTGAGCAGTGGTCGTGCCATCATTGTTATTAGATTTTATGGCCAGGCGCGGTGGCTCAAGCCTGTAATCCCAGCACTTTGGGAGGCCGAGACGGGAGGATCACGAGGTCAGGAGATCGAGCCCTTCCTGGCTAACATGGTGAAACCCCATCTCTACTAAAAAATACAAAACTAGCCGGGCGAGAGGGCGCCTGTAGTCCCAGCTACATGGGAGGCTGAGGCAGGAGAATGCATGAACCCGGGAGGCGGGAGCTTGCAGTGCAGCTGAGATCCGGCCACTGCATCTCCAGCCTGGGCGACAGAGCAAAGACTGCCTCAAAAAAAAAAAAAAAAAAAGATTTTATTAGATTTTAAACACTGGATTTGAGGGGTGATTAAAGGGATATAGAGGCCGGGCGGCGTGGCTTATGGCTGTAATCCCAGCACTGGGAGGCTGAGACAGGCGGATCACTTGAGGTCAGGAGTTTGAGACCAGCCTGGCCAACATGGCGAAACCCTGTCTCTACTAAAAATACAAAAATTAGCTGGGCGCAGGGCGCCAGTCCCAGCTACTGGTTGGAGGCAGGAGAATCTTGAATCCCGGGGAGTCGGAGGTTGCAGTGAGTCGCAGATCACACCACAGACTCCCAGCCTGGGCAACGGAGCCAGACTCTGTTCCAAAAAAAGGGTCGGGGACATAGTGCTTTTTTTTTTCTTTTTTGAGACAGGGGTCTCACTGTGTTGCCCAGACTGGAGGGCGGTGGTGCAATCATAGCTCACTGCAGCCTCGACCTCCTGAGCTCAAGTGATCCTCCCACCTCAACCTCCTGGAGTAGCTGGGGACCACAGGCATGAATCGCCAGGCTACAGCCTACTTTTTTCTTTTTTCTTTTTTTTTTTTGAGACAGAGCCTCGCCTGTTGCCCGGCTGGATGCAGTGGCAAATCTCCGCCACTGCAAGCCTCGCCTCCCGGTTCACGCCATTCTCCTGCCTCAGCCTCCCCGCAGCTGACTACCGCTCCTGCCGCACCTGGCTAATTTTTTGTATTTTTAGTAGAGACAGGATTTCACCGTGGTCTCGATCTCCTGACCTCATGATCCGCCCACCTCTGCCTCCCAAAGTACTGGGATTACAGGCATGACACGCCCGGCTTTTTTCTTTTTGTAGAGACAGACTCTCTGTCTCTCTCTCTCACCCACACTGGACTTAAACTCGTGGGTTCAAGCCTTTCTCCTGCCTCAGCCTTGTAAAGTGCTGGGACTACAGGCCTGAGTCACTGCGCCTAGCTAGAGGCTTTTTTTTTTTTTTTTTTGAGACGGGGTCTTGCTCCGTTGTCCAGGCTGGAGTGCGGTGGTGCAATCTCAGCTCACTATACCCTCCACCTCCCGGGTTCAAGCAATTTTCCTGCCTCAGCCTCCCAAGTAGCTGGGATTACAGGTACACACCACCACACCCGGTTAATTTTTGTATTTTTAGTAGAGACGGGGTTTCACCATGTTGGCCAGGCTGTCTTGAACTCCTGACCTCAGGTGATCCACGTGCCTCGGCCTCCCAAAGTGCTGGGATTACAAGCATGACTCACTGCGTCCAGCCTACTGGAGGCTTTTTATTGCAGCAAGCAACCTCTCATGATCCTCCATGTCAACTTTCCCCTCTTTTACTGTTTGACAGATATAAAGACAAAATGAGGCTTCTCTTTTGCATATGCATTTGTATTTCTTTCTTTCTTTGTTTTGTTTTGTTTTTTGTTTTTTGGAGACGGAATCTCTGTCACCCAGGCTGGAGTGCTCTGGCGAGATCTCGGCTCACTGCAACCTCCGCCTCCTGGGTTTAAGCAATTCTCCTGCCTTAGCCTCCTGAGTAGCTGGGACTACAGGCACACGACGTCTTGTGTGGCTAATTTTTTGTATTTTAGTAGAGATGGGGTTTCACCACGTTTCCCAGGCTGGTCACGAACTCCTGAGCTCAGGCAATCCACCCGCCTCAGCCTCCCAAACTGTGAGAATTACAGGCATGAGTCATTGCACCCGGCCCATTTGTATTTCTTTCACTATGAGTGATTTTAGTTTTTTTTTTATTTTCCTCTGTGTATCCAGTGGCCATTTGAATTTTTTCCTGTATGAATTAATCGTTCATTTCTTTGCATGTCTTTTTTTTTTTTAGTTTTTTCCTTATTGATTTGTTGGAACTCTTTGTATATGAAGAACCCAAACCCTTTGTTATGATGTTGCAGTTTCTCCCTAGCTTTCTCATCTCATCTAACTTTATTGTGAGTCTGTGACCACGGAGAAGTGATTAATTCTTATGTAGTCAAATTTTTTTTTTTTTAGTCAGAGTCTCACTCTTGTCTCCCAGGCTGGAGTGCGGTGGCGTGATCTCGGCTCACTGCAACCTCCTCCTCCCAGGTTCAAGCAATTCTCCTGCCCCAGCCTTCAAGTAGCTCAGATTACAGGCACCTGCCTCTGTGCTCTGCTAATTTTTGTATTTTTAGTACAGAGGGGGGTTCCATCATGTTGGCCAGGCAGGTCTCGAACTCCTGATCTCAAGTGATCTGCCCGCCTTGGCCTCCCAAAGTGCTAGGATGACAGGCCAGAGCCACTGTGCCCAACCTAAAAAACATTTTTTTATTTTTATTTTTGAGACTGAGTCTCATTCTGTTGCCCAGGCTGGAGTGTAGTGGCACAACAATGGCTCACTGCAGCCTCAACCTCCCCAAACTGATGTGATCCTCCTGCCTCAGCCTCCAGAGTAGCCGGGACTACAGGCACATGCCACCATGCCTAATTTTTGTATTTTTTTGTAGAGATGGAGGTCTCGCTATGTTGCCAAGTTTGGCCTCAACCTCCTGGCCTCAAGTGATCCTCCTGCCTGGGCCTCCCAAAGTGCTGGGAATACAGACATGAGCCGCTGTGTCTGGCCTGTGTGGTCAAATTTGAAGAATTTTCTCCTTTTTTTTTTTTTTTTGAGGCAGTCTCACTCTGTCGCCCAGGCTGGAGTGCAGTGGCGCGATCTCAGCTCACTGCAAGCTCCGCCTCCCTGGTTCACACCATTCTCCTGCCTCAGCCTCCCGAGTAGCTGGATCGACAGGCGCCCGCCACCACACCCGGATAATTTTTTGTATTTTTAGTGGAGACGGGGTTTCACCATGTTAGCCAGGATGGTCTCGATCTTCTGACCTTGTGATCCACCCACCTCGGCCTCCCAAAGTGCTGGGATTACAGGTGTGAGTCACCTGTATTTTCTCTTTGTATATGGTTCCGGACCTTGTGTCTTTTCTATGCCTGAAGAGGGCAAGGGGGCTGGGTATGGGGCTGACCTTTGCTGAGCCTCTTCTGATCCTAGCACCTCCTGCTCACCCTCTCCTGTCTCACATGCAGCCACCCCCAGCTGTTAGAAAACTCCCGAGTAAGGCCGGGTGCAGTGGCTCACGCCTGGAATCCCAGCACTTTGGGAGGCCAAGGAGGGTGGATCACCTGAGGTCAGTAGTTCAAGACCAGCCTGGCCAACATGGTGAAACCCCGTCTCTACTAAAAACACAAAAAATTAGCTGGGCGTGGTGGCAGGCACGTGTCATTCCAGCTTCTCAGGAGGCTAAGGCAGGAGAATCGCTTTAACCCAGAGGGCGGAGATTGCAGTCAGCCAAGATGGCGCCATTGCACTCCAGCCTGGGCAACAAGAGCGAACCTCTGTCTCGGAAAACCAACCAACCAACCAAACAAACAAAGCAAAGGAGGCTCCCCAGAGGAGGTGGCCCCCAAGCTGAGGGTGGAAGGATGAGGAAGAGAAGACAGCCGGGTACAAAGAGAGGAAAGTTGTTCCAGGAGAGGACACAGCCAGGAAACAGGCCCAGAAACCGACAGACGCTTGGAGAGGCAGCCAGGAGGGGCAGGCCAGGGAGCTGCGGAAACTGGGAGGTGAGCGCGACTTTCGGGCTCTGGGCTGCAGCAAGACATACAATGTCTGGGGAGTGCAGGGAGGAGGCGAGGGCGGGGTCCTGGCTCCAGAAAGGGTGGCCTGGATGGGGGTGGGTGGCACATCCGTCAGTGCCACCTGCCCCCGCCCCCAGGCCCTCAGCACAAACCCAGGGAACAACTTGCATTTCCCCGTCTCGTAGCCTTTGCCTCTGCTGTTCCCTCTGCCCAGTTACCCTTCCTCCCTGTTCCAGCTCTGCAGGCTCAGCTCCAGGCAGCCATCCCTGCAGCCCCCAATCCCCGAGTCTCCTCCTGGAGTCTAGTTCTCACCCCTTGCGGCTGGGGGCACCTGTGCTCCCCGCCCTCCTAGGATCCTTGTCCACTTTCCCCAGGGGTACCCCCCACCCCGTTTCCTGTCTGCCTAACAGGCGTCTCTTTCCACCCCTCTTGTTGCCCTAGGCATCCCACCCCACAGCCACATGGCCAGCCTCCACCTCGGTCTCCCAGATGCCCTTGGCCAGCCCCAGTGAGACCATGTGGCCCCCAGGCTCCTCCAAACCCGCGAATCAAACCCAACCTCCTTCGTGTGGCAAGGCATCCCTGGATGGCTTCTGACCTCCCGGCCTTTGTGCCGCAGGGCTGACAGCCTGGAATGGCCTCCCCCGTTTCTGGAAGGCACCAGGTGCAGGTGAAGGAGCCTGGCAGGATGAGGTGGGGTAAGGGGGGGGCAGGTGGACCGGGGGAGGGAGCCTGGCTCAGCTTCAGGTGTGAGGCCACTTGAGTCCTGCCTCGGTTTCCCCATCTGAACAATGGGATGACATCCTCTGTCCCTTGAGCAAAGTTCAGGGGAGCTGAAGACCCCCAGGAAGAAGGGAGATGCCCCATCATGCCCAGGGTGCCCCACGGAGGCGCCACCACCCCGTCGAGGCGGGTGCAGGTCAGCAGGGCTGCCTGTGGGCAGGTGCGTGGGTGGTGGGAACTGAGAGTCCGGCTGGGCTCCCGGTACCCCGCCCCGCCCCCGCCTCGGGATAACTGGGCCAAACAATGCCCCGTGGGGGTTGATGGGGAGGCGCCCCGTGTTTGCACAGGCCGCCCCGGAATGTGGCGGGACAGGCCCCCTGGGGCCCCTGAGTCAGGAGCTGTGGGCACCTGGCCAGGAGGGAGTGGGCCCGTCCTCGTCAGTTGGCCCCGGCCCTGGGGGTGAACAGGCACCCGGCAGGTGCAGAGGGGCTGCGCGGGGGACTCAGACACAACGAGGGCTCCATGGGGCCAGGCTGCATCCAGAGCTGGGCTCCCCCCGACTGGGGACTCTGATTTCTTCACCGGTGCCTCCTCCCACGCAGCCCCTCCTGGCCATGACCCGGCTCATCTCACGGGGCCTGGACACCGCCCTGGGACATGAGCCACCTGTTCCCCCTTCACACCTCTCCCTTGACCCACTCTGGCCCCACTCAGAGAACGGTACCGCCATTCACATGCCCAGGTCCCTAACCCCACACCCAGGCTGCTGGCTGCTGACCCCTCACACCCAGCCCCAGGGAGAGCCCTCAGTTATTCCCCAAATGTACCCCAGATCCACCCCAGCTCATGGTCCCTGTGATCACATCCCTCTCCTGCTCAAACTCCCACCATGGCTCCCTAGTCCTCTCATCATGAAGACCCAATTCCTCCCTGTGGCATAGGAGGCCCTGCCCCTCTCTCTAACCTTGGCTCCTGTTCTCTGGTCTTCTCTGGGCTCTGGCCTCACAAGCCCGTTTCCTTGAACACCCCACACCCCTTCCCACCTTAGCACCTTTGTCCCTCAGCTTCCTCTGTCTGGCATGCTATCCGCTCTCTGCCTCTCGACCCGCATGCATCTTGAGGTCATAGCCCAAGGGTCACTGCCCCAGGGGACCCACTCCCTGTGGTTGATGGTCCTCCTTCCCCTGAATGCTCTACAGCAGGAGGTGTGAGGCTGCGTCCCCGTCACCCTCAGAGCCTCCTGCCCAGCTCTCCTGGCCCCCTGGCTCCCAGGGACAAGTCCGGGTGGAGGGGCAGGGGTTTGATTGCCAGTGAGCCTCTTCCCTTGCTTGGTGTCCTTGTAGCTGGAAGTGCCCGAGGAGTCAGGATCCCTTGTGATCAGACCCCAGGAACTGGAGTGTGTCTCCACTGCCCCATTTCACACCAGTGTCTCCTCCCTCCGCTAGGGGAGAACAGTCATAAGCCCCCACCACCCCGAATCTCAGGAGGCTTCCCTGTCCGGGTCCAACCAGCAAGCCTGGAGACGCCTCCTCCCAGAAGGCAGGAAGAATGGGGCCGGGCGTGGTGGCTCATGCTGGTAAACCCAGCATTTTGGGTAGGCCAAGGCAGGAGGATCGCTTGAGGCCAGGAGTTCGAGACCAGTCTAGGCAACATAGTGAAACCCCGTCTCCACAAAAAAATACAAAAATTAGCCAGACGTGGCGGTGGGCACCTATAATCCCAGCTACTCAGGAGGCTGAGGCAGGAGAATGGCGGGAACCCGGGAAGCGGAGGTTGCAGTGAGCTGAGATCACACCACTGCACTCCAGCCTGGAGACAGAGCGAGACTCTGTCTCAAAAAAAATTAAAAAATAAAAAATAAATTAAAAATGAAGTCAGGGAGAATAAGGGAATGGGCCCTACCCTGGCCAAGTCCCAGTCCAGGGCTCTATGGGTTGGTCCTGAGCTAGTCTTGTTGGGATCAAGCCCCTTGCTGGGGGTCTGAGCGGGAGCAGGAAGCCTCCACCTTGGAAGGCAACACCGATCACCCCAGCTGCTGGCACTCCGTGGATGCTGCAGCGAGGTCTGTGCCGGGGGAGCGAGGTCTGTGCCGGGGGAGTGAGGTCTGTGCCAGGGCCTGACACCGGTGATAAGAGCTGGGCCGCCACTCCCTTCTCCGCCCTGCTGGAGGGCGCTGGATGTGGGGGGAGTTTGTTCACACCCTGGGAGAAGTCAAAGGTCTCCCCACTTTAGGGACAAATGGAAACAGAAATCTGGAGAGTGGCCCCGAAGTCCTAATCCAAGCCCGCTCTCTCTGCGGACGGCTGCGGCCTGCACACCTACTGTGTCTGTCTCCGGAAGCCTCACCATCGCCCCCCGTCCGCCCCGCTCCTGTGTCTCCCGTCCGCCCGCTCCTGTGTCTCCCGTTCCCTAGTGGGAACTTGTCCTTGGCCTCAGTTTTTCTCACATAACGTGGTTCATGTTGGTGAGGGCGCACACAGTAGGTGTGGAGGGAACACGCGGCAGGTGGAGAGGCCCCGCTTCTCCTCCTGCCCAGCCCCGGAGCAGAACAAAGGCCACAGTCAGGAGGATGGCTCGCTGCCTGTCCCGGTGCCAGGGCCTTGGCGGGAGCACCCAGGCCTCGGGGCTGGGCAGAGGTGGTGGCCGAGTGGGGGCCCCCACTGGCTGCTCCACCCAGTGACTCAGCCCCAGGACAGACCTCCTCGGGGAAAACAATGGTGGCTTGTGGTTGCCGGCAGAGCCTCCTGGCAGGCGTGAGCCCCAGGGTGTCCTGGGGCCCAGGGAGAAGATCTCTGAGTCTCAGTTTCCTCATCTGTACAATAGGTGGGACCACACAGGTGGGAGGACCTCACAGGAAAGAGTCACACTCAGGACTAGACAAGGTGTCCCTGATGGGTCATCCTGCCCAGGACAGCAGGGACTGGGTCCGTCACCATCCGCAGTGCTACAATGCCCAGCGCAAGGCCCCGTACAGTGTCAAAGCCCAATCATTGAATAGTCCTGCCCGGCGTGGTGGCACAAGCCTATAATCCCAGAACTCTGGGAGGCCGAGGCGGGAGGATCACTTGTGCCTAGGAGTTCAAGACTAGCCTGGGCAACTATAGGGAGAACTCCGTCTCTATAAAAAGTACAAAATTAGCTGGGTGTGGTGGTGCGTGCCTGTGGTCCCAGCTACTCGGGAATTTGAGGCAGGAGGATCGTTTGAGTCCAGGAGGTCAAGGCTGCAGTGAGCTGTGATCTTACCACTGCACTCCAGCCTGGGCGACAGAGCGAGACTTTCTCAAAATAATAATAATAACAGTAATAATAATAATAATAATTGGTCCATGAATGGATGGTTGCTTCCCTTCTATGGGTGAAACTAAAGGGCTTCTTGGGGGGACGCTGGCTCCCACACTATGGCTTGGACCCAGAATGTGAGTGGCCCACATTGCGTGAGGCTCCAGCCCAGCCTTCAAGAGCCCCCTACACTGGAATGGGGAGAGCCAGACCCGGCCCCAGACACCCTCAGACCCATGGGATCAGGGCTGGGCCACAGGGGAGGGCTGAGGGCTGAGGAGACTGGGGTGGGATTGGAGCTGCTTGGAGACCCTCGCTCTGGAGAGGTGTCTCCGTGGGGGTGGCTGAGGAAGGCAAGCATCAGCTGTGAGCACCTACTCTGTGCCAAACGCCCCCCCTTCCACTGTCCAGATGGGGAAACCGAGGCCCGGAGAGTAGCATGAACTTGCCTGAGGTCAGAGTGAGGTGGAGAGGGATGAGGGATTGTGGCACAGACCCCGTGACTCACAGCCCTCCCCAGACCTGCAGCATGTGAGGATCTCTCTGGGCACAGAGGGTCAGACTGTGGACAGCCCAGGTGCATAGCAGGAGGGGCTTGTGGCTTTGGTGGGGGGCCCCTGTGGCCCTGCCTCCCCGCTGCCCTGGCCTAGGAGCGGCATTGAACTGTGATGACTCAGGGGCTCCAGATAGGGGTGGGAATAGCCTCCCAGGTAGAGGGCACAGCAAATGTAGAGGCTCAGGGTGGGGATGAGCTTAGCAGGTGGTGGACCATCCAGAGGGCGGGATGGCTGGAGCCAAGCGGGCCAGCGAGATAGCGGCGTCTTCCCAGGCTGGAAGTGGAGCATTTCCCTTTGGGGCCCCAGGGAGCCCTGGGAGATTGTGCTATTTTCATTTATTTGTTTAGTTATTTATTTTTTGAAACAGAGCCTCGTTCTGTCACCTACCCTCGAGTGCAGCGCTACGATCTCCACTCATTGCAACCTCCGCCTCCTGCCTCAGCCTCCCAAGTAGCTGAGATTATAGGTGTACGCCACCACGCCCAGCTAATTTTTGTATTTTTGTTTTATTTTACTTATTTATTTTTTAGAGACGGAGTTTTGTTCTTATTGCCCAGGCTGGAGTACAATGGCGCCATCTCGCTCATTGCAACCTCCACCTTCCGGGTTCAAGGGATTCTCCTGCCTCAGCCTCTCGAGTAGCTGGGATTACAGGCTCATGCCACCATGCCCGGCTAATTTTTGTATTTTTAGTAGAGACGGGGTTTCACCGTGTTGGCCAGAGTGGTCTCGAACTCCTGACCTCAGGTGATCTGCCCGCCTTGGCCTCCCAAAGTACTGGGAATACAAGCGTGGGCCACCGCGTCCGGTCAACTTTTTAAATTATTATTTTAAATTATTTTAAAAATTTTTAGAGATGGGTATAGGGGGGTTTCACTGTGTTGTTCAGGCTATTCTCGAATTCCTGCCCTCAAGCGATCTTCCCGCCTCGGCCTCCCATAGCGCTGGGATCACAGGTAGGAGCCACCGCGCCCTGCCCTAGGAGGGGTCACTTTTTGCTAAGATGTAGACACGGACTACTAAGAATCAGGAAGCCAGATGTGGCCTGAGTTCTGTCCAAAGTCAGGTCCAAATTCACAGATGCCGAGACGGCGACTCAGGTCGGCAAAGGCACCGCGGAGGCTCCCCGTGGAGATCTCTGACCCAGAGCCGGAGCGAGCCTCGGTTTTCCCGCCAGGAAAATGGGTCCGACGTGGCCCCCTCGGGGCGGGGGTACCCGCTCGCACCACTCGGCACGCAGGGCCGGCCCGATCAACACAAATACAACCAAGCCGAAGGGGCCGCGCGGGCGGCCACGCCAACCTGAGAACAAAACTCCAGGACCCACCCCCGCCGCTTCTCGCGGCCTCTCGCTCGCAGAGTCCCGCCTCTGCCGCGGGGCGGGGCCGAAAAGAAACGAGGCGGGGACTCACCACGAATGGCTAGGATCCCCGCCCATCAGACTTTCACGCCTTTCGACTGGCCAGACTGTTCTGTCTTATCTTTCAATCTCACGGGCCTTACTCGCTTGCGTCATGGACTAACCCCACAGCTCGTGTGTGCTTCCGCGGAGGGGGATAGTTCGTGCTTTCTACCTACGTCGTGGCCCGACCGCCCCCTCTGCGCGTCCCCACTCCCAGGCTCTGGACCTCGCGGGGATTCGGGGTCCTTACGAGGGTGCTGGGGAGGCCGAGCTGCGGCGTTCGGGCCCGAGCCGCCCGGAGATGGCGGAGGGATCCGCGTGGGCCGCCGGGCGGGGCACGCGGGGGCGGGGCAGAGGCGGGGCCTGCGCGGGGCGGGGCGGAGCGTCGCGGGGCGGGGGGCGGAACATGTCTCCCGCCGCAGGAAGATGAGGC
>NW_022161607.1:0-13107 GCF_008728515.1 Papio anubis
CACATGTACCCTACAACTTAAAGTATAATAATAATAAATAAATTTAAAAAAAAAAAAAAAAAAAAAAAAGAATAAGAGTTTTAGTTTTCCTGATTAGTAGCAAGTACCATGTCTTCTAATCATTAGAAATATGAAAATCAATTTTATTGGCTACTGTTTAGGAGATAACTCATTTCTCAATTTTTCTGATTACATTCATCTTGAGGATAATGTAGTTATTTTAATACATGGTAGAAATAAAGCCATTCCTAGTGCAGTTCTATTTCAGGTTCACATAAAAGGAATCCTGCATTTTCAAAGAATCACTGGAAATTTCCATGATGCCTAGAATCACAAGAATCTCCTCATCACCCAGGAATATTTGGGCCATTAACCAGCTGCGTGAAGTTGGCAACGTCACCTAACCTTCCTGTGTCTATTTTTTCTCAATGATACAATAGAAATGTTGAACTGGATGAGTTGCTTGTTCTCTTTTGAACTCTCATAGCACTTATCACCTCTACCATTAATATCACACTTTTTTCTATTGTTAGTATGTTTCTGTTGTGAAATCTTGTTTAAATTCTTGTATATTTTAAATTTTAAAATGTTTCAAAAGTACTTGAAAGGGCAGATACAGTTTAAATTTTTAATGCAATGCTCCAACAACACTGACACCACTGCTACATACACTTTTTGCTTTTTTCTTTATTCCTTTCTACACTGCCCGGTGCGGTGCATTTTCTAATATGAATAAAATGAATTGAGAGAGAAAATAGAAAAATTTATCTGAATTTTTCATAGGCAATGTCTTTATAAATCCACCCAAACTTATTAACTGTTTAAAAACACTTAAAAAAATGTTTAGACCAGGGACAGTGGCTCACGCCTGTAATTCCATCACTTTGGGAGGCTGAGGCAAGAGGGTCATTTGAGACCAGGAGTGTAAGTACAGCCTGGGTAACATAGGGAGACTCCATCTCTCCAAAACAAACAAACAAACACCGCTGGGCACGATGGTGTGCACCTGTAGTTTCAGCTACTCAGGAGCCTGAGGTGGGAGGATTACTTGAGCCTGTGAGTTTGAGGCTTCAGTGAGCCCTGGCAGCACTATTGCACTTCATTCTACATGACAGAGTGAGACCCTGTCTCAAAAATAATAATCATCACTTTTTTATTTAGAATGTTTATGGATGGATAATAGCTGTGCATATTTATGGGGTACATGCAATATTTTGAAATATGCATAAAGTTTGTAATGATCAAATCAGGGTAATTTAGGGTATCCATCACCTCAAACATTTATTGTTTATTTGTATTAGGTTCATTCCAATTCTACTCTTCATTATTTTAAAATATGCCATAAATTTTTCTTATCCATAGTTGCCCTACTGTGCTATCAAACACTAGATCTTATTCTTTCTGTCTAACTGTATTTTTGTAAATGTTAACCAACCTTTCTTTATTCCTAACTCCCACTACCCTTTCCAGCCTCTGCTAACCATCATCCTACTCTCTATCTCAATTTATTCATTTTTTTAGCTCCCACATATTAGTGAGAACATGTGATATTTGTTTTTTGGTTCCTGATTTATTAGCTATAATTTACAACTAGTAATTCTAAAATGAAAACATTTAAAATGTATTGGTTTTCTCATGACTATATTTTGTGACAACACATGAAAATCTCTAAGTGACAATAATCACTTTTAGATTGGCCTTTTTGAGAGAAAAAGAAGTATTTGAGAATAGGAGTTTTAGTTATGAAAATATTCTGTATACTGATTTTCAGCCTTTTGGGTATAGACCCAACACTGAGATTGCTGTATGACATGGTAGGCCTAGTATGTTATCTGAGGAACCCGCATGCTGTTCTCCACAGAGGCTGTGCTAATTTACATTCCCACTAAGAGTGTATGAGGGTTCCCCTTTCTCCACATCCTCACCAGCATTCATTATTGCCTGTCTTTTGAATAAGAGCCATTTTAACTGGAGTGAGTGATTCTTCTTTCCAGAAATACTGTCATAAAAGAATTGTCCCAGCGTGTAAAACCCAGTTATAATTACAATTTTTATTTCGTTTTTTAATAGTACTACAGTATCATTTGCACATAAATAAATCCTTTAGCAGTGGAGGAGAGCAGTACAAGAGGTCACCATTTTGACAGTTTCTTAAAAATAGTGCCTACTATATGACCCCACCCAAGCCATAGTAACAATTATTAAGGAATCAATTGAAAATAAGTATCCTCACATCAGTCACAAGATCAATACTTTTAAGTTTCTTTCCATGGTAGTGTTCTAGTGCAGATACAAGTTTCAATGGCCAGAAATCTATATGAAGATCACACTGTTAAACTTATAGCTAATTTCTGTCTGTTGAGACAAAGACAGAAGGGATCAAAGTTCTAAACATTTGTGACTGCTTTCTCAGAAAATAATAACAGATATAAAACTAGTCAATAGTGGAATATTAGATGCAAGCTGAATTTTTACTATTGGATCCTGAGAAATACAGGCTCCAAATTTCCAAATGAGAATAAATATTTTGTCTTGTCTAATGAGCTTAAGTCTATAATGTAGGGGAAATTAAATATTCCAATTTAAAAATATAATGCATTAGAGGAATATATTAGGGAGATCTGAGCTTATTAAAAGAAAACCTGTGTGTAGCCTGACACAGAGGGATCATTGAAAAATAGTGATGGCACAGATTCCTTCCTGGGGTCTTTGTAGGTTTGACCTTTGTAATGAAATAATACAGGAGAGAATTACTGAAATTCACTTCAGATGCACTCTGAGTTCATAAATTTAGGTCAGTTGGTTGGACTTAGTTATATTTTTGCCTTGTATTATGTAAAAATGAAATATACGTATACTTAAGTGAATAATCCACTTCCAAATTAGCTAAAATTCCATGTAAAATATGTCCTCTGGAGTCCTTCTAAGCTAAATTCCATACATTTTAAGTTTTCTGTGTTATAAAAGTTATGAAAAATCAAATTAGTCAAACAAAGGCAGATAAGAGATCTACGGCTAGTTTGCAAGTAGGATTGAGGATTTGACTCAAAAATCTGTGAACAAGACTTTTTAAATTCCCATTGCTTAAGAAAATGGTGCTCAACAGTAGTTTATTGATAAATATGTATGAGTTACCAGATGAATTAATAATAGATTATTCTCATGGTCCCACCATACACATTCAATATTTTAATTCTTTTTAAATTTTGTTTTGTATACAAGAAGTTATTTGTAAACTTTAACCTTGATGTTATTTTGGCTTTTAGCACTTTTCATTATGTCGTTAGACACATATGTACAATATATTCCACCCTTGATATTAAGCATAATGCTCCTGTTCGATTTAATCTTTGCATTATACACAGAATAGTGTCTTACAGTAGAAAGAACTCAGTTTTTAAAGTGTTAATTATAAAAGGATGAATGAATAACTGTATGAATGAATAGAATGATTATGATATGTTGTAATAGTGATACATACAAAAGTAATAATCTTAATTACTAATAAATCTACATCTTGTTTTTAATGTTAGCGAGCCATGTAAATAGTGAGAGTGATAGAATACCTCCAGGTAAGGATTTTGGGAAAAAAAAAGATAAGTAAAGTTTACATAATTTGATTACAAGTTAAATTTTATGTCTATATTATATCTAAATGCTTAGAAACAACTTTTTAATGATAAAATTCACTTCTGTTCATGCAAATTGGGTAATTGTGTATCTAATTGACCACTTAGTTTGTAGTTGAGTAATTATTGTCATCAACTGCCTGTTTGCACATTAAATGAAGACCAGGTGAAAATGTTAATTAGGTTAATAATTTTAAATAATTTTTGTTATTAAAGAAGCGTGTTTTTCTGCTCTTGCTGCAGTTTTGCAATTGCTATTTAAAATGGTTTTCACATGGCCTTCCAACATTGGAGACCCAGATTAGAAGCTCACATTCAAGCAGATGATTGGGTCAATACATCTCATTAAGAACACCATTTTATAGAGGGTTATCATTAATGCATAAAAGGCTATTATATTTCAAAGTAAGTTGAGAAGAGATAGTAATGTGTGACAAATACTAATTTTCCTGTTGTTATATTGAGGGACTCCACGTAATTCTGGCCAGACTTGATTCACTTTCTTAGCCAGAAAATCTTACCATGTACAATTCACTTCCTTATAAGTATATGAGTAAAATAATGTTTTTTAGTAAAAAAAAAAAAAAAAATTCTAAGCAATAAAATTTGACCTTTATTTACCTTAAATATAAATGAACTGAAATAAGTGTATATTAACTATTACTGAATTAATATCAAATATTTGTATTTGAAGCAAATAAAAATAATTTGAAGACCTGAGTTTATCATCTTTTCTGCTACTATAGCAGAAAACCTTTTATGTAGGCTTGCTTAGTCAACAACTTGTAATCAAATCTCTCCTGGAGCAAATGCTGGATGATTTTCTATCATTTTCTCAAGTTATCAAAACTGCCTCAGGTAGTTGGGTCATTAAATAGCAATAGGTATCAACAAAAAGCAGCCTCACATCGTTACTGCTAATGATGTCTCAGGCTTACATCTAAAAAATGACATATGGACTTCAGAATAATTTAAGTTGACTTCAGTGGGGGACATTTACTGCAGGATAGCTTTAAGACAGCCATTGCCAGCTCAGGGGAAAGGCACAAGAAGAATTATTTCAACAAAATGTTTGTATCAGAGTGTAATAGTGCATCTGGTCAACTTAATTATATGATGATGATTAATCAGTGTTCAACTATGACTGATAGTACACACATATATTAATGGGTCATCAACTTGACCTTAAGCAGTTATTTTACATGGATCCCTCAGCAAAATATGTCTAAAACTTAGCTAAATTTTGTGATCTGTTAAAGAAGATTACAAAAACCTTTTCAAATGTTAACAAAAATGCCCTAAGAAGGTCCTAAATCTTGGATTCTCTAAGTATTCAAACTTATAATATTTCAATCTTCTTGAATTTTAATTACTGACTACTGTAGTTTCTTCTTAAATACTGAGGCTAAATTAAAAATAAAGCATGAAGAAGCTATTAGAGGCTGCAGTTTCTCAATCATTATGTAGTTTTTATATTGAGAGTGGAAAAAATAATATGAAAGTAGACCCCAGAAATAGATTCTCTTTGTAATTTAGTAATTTGTATTTTCAAAATTTAATAAAAATAGGACTATTAAATTACAAGGTGAAAGGAAAGCAAACTAGCTCAAAATAGAAAAAAAAAGGAAAACAATCATATTAAAATATTTCTAGGTAGTGAAGATATACCTTAAAAAAGATACTAAATAAATAAATAAAATGCTCCAAACATGTTCGGTCTTCTTGAGAACAAATTGTCCTCTCAAAAAACAAAATATTTTATAATTTCTAACTTATTTTGATACATTTATTTTCTATTGATGTCTCAACCCTCTGTAATCTAGCTTCCATTCCCCACCAGAACAGACAAAAATAAAAGTTGTTATAAAACATCAGTTCCCTACAAATTTCTAAAATCAGTGGCCTCCTACTTTATATCAGGGTAGCATTTTACACTTGACTCCAATAAACAATTTCTTTGATTTTAACTCTTCCTCTTCCTTGATACTAACCAGACCTCTCTATTCTCTTCCTGTCAAGGGCCAAATTTTTCTTTTTTGCATTTATTTTTAATTGACTCATAATAATTGTACATATTTATAGGGTACAGTGTTATGTGTCAGTGCACATGTACAATGTGTAAGGAACAAATTGGAGTTATTAGCATATTCATCATCTTAAACATTTATCACTTTTTTTGTTGAGGTCATTCAAAATCCTCCCTTGTAGCTATGTTGAAATATGCAATATATTACTGGTTTTTCTCTAACTGAATGTTTGAAAATGATATAACAAAGTTTATAGCCTCTGCCTTTTTATTTGTTTTTAATAATCAGCTTCTTCTGTGAAATGATTGTCTATTCACATGTCTGCCATAATCTATAATTTCTGTCAAGTTCTAATTCTTGAATGGTTTACTAACTTACCCAACTATCTGGTACATGTCTTTGGAGGCAGTATGGGTGTCTCAGAGTCTATTTGTCCATGCAGAATTCATTATTTTCTGTTTCCCTAGGCAGTGCAAGAATAAGCAAACAGTAATAAAACCATACATAGACAGCCTGTTCTCTCTGATTGTATTCATTACTTTTTGAGTGGGGTCGATACGCACTCATCCTCTAAACTGAAAGAAACCGTGAACATATTGGTCCTTGTCACTCACTGTGAACCCATTGCCCATAATATATCTGGTACCCAATTTCGTAGCTTCCAGTTTCTACACATTATTTTATCAGCTCTTATCTTTGACATCATTGTTTTTACTTTAGGCCATAAACATTTCCTTCTGAACTATTGTTACTGCCCTACCTTATAGCTTTGAGAATCTCCTCATTGCCAAGTGGAAACCCCATGATTTTTAGAAATTTGCGTCAACTTACCTTTCAATCCCATCTCTTGATATTTTTCTGAATTTAACTAAAATAAATGCAGTTTTTCTTGTGGATATTAACAAACACTTTAATAATAAGTTGCAATAATTTTATTTGTTTTAGGCCAGTTAAATTATAATTAGCCCTTTTTAAATCAACAGGAATAGGAAAAGTTATTTGTGTAATAATTTATACTTCAGACCATTAAATCACATTGTTTACATAAAGCTCAATGGCAAATTGATAGCTAATGTTTACTTTTTACAGGTTTTCATAAAGAGTGATTCAAAATTATAACAACAAAGCTGAAGAAAACTATATTTTTTGTGAAATGTAAGATTTATGTTGTCAACTATCAATTTGGACTAACAGTCAACTAGAAATTATTATGTAAAGCAACTAATATCAGCAATGTTTTGTTCAGCAAGTAAATACTATGAGAAGGCAGAATTTTATGTTACTACGGGGTCAATATAAAATTTTTCATGTTTTTCCTCCAGAGAGTTAAAAATAGAAATTTCGTGTATGAAACATTTAGAGCTCTCAATCATTTCTTTCCATTTTAAAGATATAATTTTTCTTAAAACCAATAAAAACATCAAGAACATAACAAGAGGGGTAGTCGCTAAATAAACAAAGTTAATAACAAAGTTAATAGTTAAATAGTGAAAATGAACTCTATATATATAGTTCATATATATATATATACACACACACACACGTATATACACACAGTTCATTAACAAAGTTGACTGTTTAAGGGAAGACAATATTTTGGCCTTCTGTCTGCCGTCTCATCACTAACCCTATGCTGGCCAATAATAATTGGTTTTAAAGCTCCTTCTCCCACAACACTCCTAAAATATGTTAAACTGTAGCATCTTTAAACTCAGACTGAACCAAACATTCCTATTTTAGTGTGATGATTTATCTAAATTCTGATGTGTAGCACAGTACAAATGATATCATTTAAATCGAATTTTAATGAGGGGCAAAAAGAAAGACAGTTCGTAATTTCTCATATTTCTCTAAATATATTAACCATCTCAAGGGACAGCTTTGTGAGCCAAGTCATATGTATCATTGTAAACTGGTGGTATAGAAAAACATGCAAACAAATATTTCTTTATATTGTGTGTAATTGGGACAAAAATAAACAGCCTAGAGACTGAAGGGCATAACCTAGTTACCCTTTCTGGCTTTCAAATAACCGTTTATCATAGGATTTCTGCCCTCAAGTGAACCTGCTCTATTCTTTCATTGGAACTTAGCAAGTAAACTAAATCAAGCTCTCGTTCTAAATACTATTCGCCACTTTGACAGTCTAGCCTCAGTGTAAATGAGGCAAATGGGATAAGATGTAAATATTTTTGCCCTTTTTTTCTATAAAATGTATAAACACCCCAAAACTAAGCCTGGATTTTTGGGTATGCAGACTGGCATGCCAAGTGAGTATTTGTTTACTATAAAATTTTCATTTTCTCCATCTTCACAATTATCCTCCTATCAAGATTTCTTTGTCTTATAGGTTCTATTCATAAATAGTGTTATGACAGTCATATACTCTCATATATTTTAATCTCTTAGAATAATTTCCATATTAGTATCTAGACTTTATACTGTAGGGAGACATTTACAGTGTTTGAAACATATTGCATTTTGTTACAGTCATTCAAAATACTGCCTTAAGCATCACTGCCTCCATCAGCACCTCTGCATATGCCAAATATCTGGAAAGATCTATTAACAGATGCCTGTTTACTCTAAGGTGATATTAACATACCTTATCAGCCTGATTTAATTGATTGAGTATAGTAGAGGAGTGACTTGCATAGAAGATGTGTGTGCCTCCAGGAACCGCACGCCTTATCATCTGGTTCCATATAAGCCTTTTCTGCATTAAACTTGTGTATCCCATGTCACAGGCAGAGTCTAGTGCTTGGTACACACAAAAAGTGATATTTATTAGATACATGTCAATTGTCATCTGTTTAGTGAAAATACTTTTAATAACTGCTTAATCCAATCCACCTTTATCTAGATAGATTTCTAAGAGTACAGATTTTTTTTTTTTTAACCATTATGTTAGCGGGACACAATCTTCATAGAAAGTAATCTGTGCAATAGCCCCAAGAAGCCAGTAATATATTAATAAAAATAATTATCATTATCACCATCATTATAGCAACTTACAGTGCATAATATTGCAATAACTTTTTGATAGAATATTTTCTTGAAGTTAGTAAAAACCCTGTGAGGTAGGGAGTATTTTTCTTATATAGGAGCTTCTTAATAATTGTTAATTTCTTACATCTTCATATAGATTATTTCCCAGTCATGAGCTAAGAAGTGACAAAATTTGAACAAAAACTAGTTTTTCTGATTCCTAAGGTCTGTGTTCTTTTCACTGAACAACAGGGGTCTGCAAAGAACGATAACTGTGACAATAAAAGTCACCAAATTTTGGCTCTAGATTATACAGGAATCACAAAAAAATTTCAGTTACTTGAGTAGTATAAAGGCATCTACTTGGGTGTAGATCACACTTTTTTTTCTTCTACCTAGATCTCCGGAACCAGAAAGTTAGCAAAAGTGGATGTTTAAGTTTTAAATAATGTATCCTAAAGACTCGTTTCCACTTAATAAAGCTAGATTGAGACCATGCAGAATTTTCCATATTGAGATAATTTAAAATTATTTTGCCCTACTCTGAAAAGTTTAAGTCTGATAGGTTAACTTTTTGATATGGTGACAAGACTGTGCAAAGTATTTAACTCTTAATTCTCCGAGGCTTGATTCTTTGATTTGTAAAACAGAGATAATAAACCCATTTTTAAAATAGGTGAAAAGTAATTTTCATTATTTCTGGCACATAGTAAATATGCACCAGAAGTCAAACATTATTGTTTGAATTTTTTAAAAGCGACTGCAGGTAAATTATCCCAGTGTGTGTAAATAATAAAAGTATCCCTAAGAACCTAGCAAAAGACAAACTATATGTTAAAGCACAAAGTATTGAAAGAATATACCTCTAAAAGAACAAGTGTAATTTGATATAACACATATTAATTAAAACAAGAATTTATCTCTTTTTTAACTTTCTCTAGTTTATAGAATCATTCCTCAATAATGGTTTCTCTTGGTCTCCCAAAGAAAGAAACTTTATGTAAATAATTATATCACTGTTTTTCTGTGCCCTTTGCTTCTTGTCCTTCCTTTTGTCTTTCTTTTTTCCTTTTATTTATTTTTTCTTTCTATTTTTCTCATCCTTTCTTCAGGTACTGCAGGCATTAACCTATAGGCATTCTCCCAAGTCACTTGGTTAATTTTGTGGGAATGATTGAGTTTCCAAAATACCTTTATTGACTTGGTATCAGTAGGCCATACTAACTGCTACTAGGAAATTAACTGAAAGTCAAGATTAACAAAAGTTTAGGATCATTATTTCTATGATGGAAATTCTGGGTCCCATTGTTCTAAAGCAGTAATGGTGTAGAAAAAAATATACTGAAAGCTGTATAACCATTGTTTCTTAGATGCTCACTAAATATTTGTCCAGTAGACAAAACATCCTTGCAAACTCTTTAATTTCTAAGATTTGTCTTAATATTTTAAATCATTTTACTATTATAATCTAAAATATACCCATAAGATGTAAGATTAATAAGTGTCACTATTAAGGAAAAATGACATGCTATTTAGTGCTTGTTACTCAGAAAATACAATATATTTTCTTGTTTTTCTATGGAGAAGTCAAAATAACTGAATATATGAAAAGCATGTGAATATTTTCCTACCAATGAGTCAGCAGAGACATTAATTTGGATCATAGGATAAAAATAATCTGAAAAAGTACACCTTAGCGTTGCATACTTTAAAGAGCATTTCATGTAACTCTATGAATATAGCTTAGGAAATATTGAATTTTCAATAATAAAATCGATTTGGCTACAACTCTTTATAAAGAAATAAAACCACTAAAATGTAAAGCCTCTGCCACGTGATGTTTAACAGGAAATTTTACAAGCACATGCTGTTCTCTGAAATTTCCTCATGAAGAAATTTTAGGGATTTTAAAGAACATTTGTCTTTTCTGGTAGTTGCTTATAGATTAAGTGCTAATTCAATATAACTAATCTTCATTTGTGTGTGTACATATATATGTACATTATAGATACGTATATATGTATATTATAAATACATCTGTACAGATATTGATATATATGTATGTATATATTGAAAACATGTTTCTATCAATTAGTGCTTATGTCTTTGCTGTATATTTTGAATGTATATACAATGATTTTTCTAGGCTTTTTGGTTCAGTGTATTGAAAAGAGAATTAGATTTTCTGATCATCTTTACACATGGTAAAATTGAATAGAATATTTAGGATTTACCTCTTTAAAAGAACTGCTGGCAGCCTTGGAAATGTTGTCAATTTACATGTTTATTCTTGTTTAAAAGCTCATCCATAAACTTTTTTAAAAATAAATCTTTTAAGATGATGAATTTATGAGATCTCTGAAGAATAATCTTCATTATACTTGGAAATTATTGTTTTACTTGTTGCTACTGATGAAACTTTGAACTTCATCCTATATATACTCTTCAAACACTCCCCTATCCACAATTATCTTTAGTTAAAAGCATAAAGGTTGAGCATTTTATTAGAAGTCTAATATTTACATTTTTATAATACTAAAATCTTAGTCACTGTGTTACAGGTCTCAGGCCTTCCTCAACTATGAATTAATATTTATTTTTCAAGCTTTTTTCTCTTACTCCAATTTTTTCTCTCTTGTCCTTTTTTTTAAGTTTGCCAAGAAAGTGATAAATAAATCAAGCATACGGAATATAAAAAACACTAAGCAAATTTGTTTAATCTGATAATTAAGAATCTGAAATTGTTCTGGTTTCTTGTAATCATTAGACAAATTTTTATATCATGGTATTGAACTAAAGAGAGAAATAAGAAGGAAATGAAATGCATTTAAAAATTAAATAATATTGTTAAACTTGATAAGTATAAAAATTCATGAAAATAGAATGTTTTGTTATCCAAATAGAGTCTATTTTACAAGACACTAAATGGTAAACTAAAAATGGTAGGGCAACATCTGTTTTGCTTACCTATGTCACTCAAGCTTTGGGAAAGAACTTGGAAAATCCTAGTTAAAATGAGTCATATAGATCATATAGATAATATGTAAAATAAGAAATCAGCGTGAACCATGTCTTGCATATGATTAGCTTAAAAATGAAATAGAGTGCAGCAAACCACCATGGCACAGGTATACCTGTGAAACAAACCTGCACGTTCTGCATATGAATCCCAGAACTTCCAAGTCAAAAACAAAACAAAACAAAGCAAAAAAGTTAGAGTGCAATGACTTCAAAAGACAAGATAAATATGGAAGTTAAAATAAAGATTTATTCATTCATTCAATAAATCAGCATTATATAATTTATTGTATATCACTTGCTGGGCTAGGAACTGAAGATATATGTTGAGACTTGAACCCCATACTTAGTTTCTAAAGAAGATATTTTATTCCCTGGTGGGGGGGGGGGGGAAATGGGCAATACCATTCAGGACATGGCATGGGCAAAGACTTCATGTCTAAAACACCAAAAGCAATGGCAACAGATGGGATCTAACTAAACTAAAGAGCTTCTGAACAGCAAAAGAAACTATCATCAGAGTAAACGAGCAACCTACAGAATGGGAGAAAATTTTTGCAATCCATCCATCTGACAAAGGGCTAATATCCGGAATCTAAAAAGATATTTAAAACATTTACAAGAAAAAAACAAACAACCCCATCAAAAAATGAGCAAAGGGTATGAACAGACACTTCTCAAAAGAAGACATTTATGCAGCCCACAGACATATGAAAAAATGCTCATTATCGCTGGTCATTAGCAAAAATGCATTAATTTTGAAGTAGTAAAAACATTCAGTGCTCATAGCGGAAAAGGCAAATTTTACCATTTAGTAGGAAAATTACTTGTAAAAATATGAAATTATATAACATATTTTGATTACTTCATTTGTTAAAAAGATTTATACAGAATTTCAATTTATTATTTAATAATAATTTATTAATTGGGCAGATAATAGATTAGAGACAGTGAAGACAGAGTTAGAAAATCTTACATGGCACAAGGCTGACAAACAAAATGCATGTAAGGAATAATCCTTGTTCTTCATAAAGTACTAACTGTTTCTCTGCATGCTTTGTGAGATCAAAGAGGATAGAAGGGTATTGGATAAGATCTTTGACCCTCATTGTATTTGAGCAGGCCTCTGCTTTAAAATTAGTTTTTTTCTCCTTTTCAGAAGAGTTATCTGAATTTTTAATATCAAATCTTACAAAATAGAAAGCAAAGAAGAAAGAGTAGTTATGGATTTATATCATACTCAATTATACATGAAATATTGTCATGAAGATTTTTAACCCAAGCAAGAAGAGAGTCATACCTGTAAATGTTTGTGGAGAAAAACAAAGAAATCTTTAGCTAGGAGTAGAAATTATTTCTTATACAGCATTACTTCTCTCCTTCTTTAATCAGTCAAGCCCTAGTCAGTTCTTTTTTTTTTTTTTTTTTTTTTTTTTTTTTTTTTT
>NW_022161608.1:0-13090 GCF_008728515.1 Papio anubis
GTGTTGGTGTGTGTGGTGTGCATGTTTGTGTGAGGTGTGTGTGTATTTGTGTGTGTGGTGTATGTGTTTGGTGTGTGTATGGTGTGTGTGTGTTGGTGTGTGTGTGGTGTGTGTGTTTGCGTGTGGTATGTGTGTTTGTGTGTGTTTTCTTGCTGCCATGCCACCTAAAATAAACCCAAGATGGGATGCACCCCACCCTCTGAACCCTTGTTGGGTGGTCAATGGGTGTTCAGGACATCCCAGCCCAGGAAGGGAGACACACCAGCCTGTCCTGGTCTGGGTGTGCAGCCAGAAAGCACTGGGCCAGCCTGGGCAACACAGTGAGACCTCCTCTCTACAAAAAGTCAAAAAAATTAGCTGGGTGTGGTGCTATGTGCCTGTAGTCCTAGCTACTTAGGAGGCTGAGGTGAGAGGATCACTTGAGCTAGGGAGGTGGAGGCCACAGTGAGCCATGATCACGCCACTGCACTCCAGCCTGGGTGACAGAGGGAGACCCTGTCTCAAAAACAAAACAAAAACAAACAAAACAGAAAGCATTAGGCAGTCCACGCGTGGAGCAGCAGTGCAGGGCAGGGGTATAGGAGGGCCCATCCAGGCCTCTGTGACTTTAGCCACCGTCTTTCCTTCCCTTAGCCTGTCTCCCCAGGCGAGTCTCACCCCCACGCAGTCCTCAGAGACCCGCCACCCAATTTACCCTTGGCCTTGAGTTTACCGTTCTCTGTTCTTCCAGGCTCTGCTGCCCACAGGCTATTTCACTCATCCTCTCCACCGGGTTCCTTGCGGAGGTGTGCAGGTGTGATATCATCGAAGGCTGTGAATAAGTAAACAATAAGTGGCCAGAAGTGGCCTGTTTCCCACGTGATACCCAGGGAAGGGTCCGATTCCCCCCGCCTGGGCTCTGGGGTGAGTCCTGGCAGGGGTGCCAGACCATTTATTATTTAGTACTTTTACTTACCTGTCCCAGGTTAGGGACTGTCCCAGGCAATGCCAGTCCCACCCTCTATCTGCACACCAGAAAAAGCTGAGGGCACAGCAGATGAGTTGCAGCCAGACAGCTAAGGGTCCAATCCCTTTCTTCTCACATCGACTGGCTGTTGAGACATTGGCCAAATTTCAGAACCTCTCTGAGCTTCCACTGAGCACACACCAAGTCCCATTGCCAGGCCTAAGTCCTGCTTCTGCCAGTCACTAGCCTGGCGTTCTTGTGCAAGGGATTCAACCCCTCTGAGCCTTGGGCTCCTCATCTATGAAACAGCAGCACCTCTCATTAATCAAAATGAGATCTGTGTAAAGCACAGTTGCTATACACATATGTATTGTGATATTCATTAATAGTCATGTATGTATGTATGTATTTAGAGATGAGATCTCTCTCTGTCATCCACGCTGGAGTGCAGTGTCATGATCATGGCTCCCTGTAGCCTTGAACTCCTGGGTTCAACTGATCCTCCCTCTTCAGCCTCCTAAGTAGCTGGGATTGCAGGCGTGAGCACCAAACCTGGCCTGTTGTATCATTTATCTATCTGTCTATCCATCTGTCTATCCATCCATCTATCTATCTATCTATCTATCTATCTATCTATCTATCTATCTATCTATCTATCAATCAATCACAATCTCAGCTCATTGCATCCTCCGCCCCCAGGGGTCAAGTAATCTTCCCACCTCAGCCTCCTGAGTAGCTGGGGCTACAGGCATGTGCCACCATGCCTGGCTAATTTTTGCTTTTTGGTTTTGGTTTTTTGTTTGTTTGTTTGTTTTTGAGACAGAGTCTTGCTCTGTCACCCAGGCTGGAGTCCAGTGGTAAAATCTCAGCTCACTGAAACCTCTGCCTCCCAGGTTCAAGCAATTCTCCTGCCTCAGCTTCCTGAGTATCTGGGATTGCAGATACGTGCCACCACGCTTGGCTAATTTGTGTATTTTTACTAGAGACAGGGTTTTACCATGTTGGCCAGGCTGGTCACAAACTCCTGACCTCAAGTGATCCACCTGCCTCGGCCTCCCAAAGTGCTGGGATTACAGGTGAGAGCCACCACACCCAGCCTAATTTTTGTATTTTTTGTAGAGACTGGGTTTCACCATGTTGGCCAGGCTGGTCTCAAACTACTGACCTCAGGTGATCTACCCGCCTCGGCCTCTCAAAATGCAGGGATTACAGGTGTAAGCCACCATGCATGGCCTATAATTTTTTTGTTTGTTTGTTTGGGTTTTTTTTGTTGTTTTTTTTTGAGACAGTGTCTCACTCTGTTGCCCAGGCTGGAGTGGAGTGGTGCAATCGTAGCTCACTGTCGTCTCAAACTCTTGGGCTCCGGCCTGGCACGGTGGCTCACGCCTGTAATCCCAGACCTTTGGGAGGCCAAGATGGGTGGATTACCTGAGGTCAGAAATTCAAGACCAGCCTGGTCAACATGGTGAAACCGTGTCCCTACTAAATATACAAAAATTAGCCAGGCGTGGTGGCAGGTGCCTGTAATTCCAGCTACTCAGGAGACAGAGGCAGGAGAATCGCTTGAACCCAGGAGGCAGAGGTTGCAGTGAGGTGAGATCGCACGACTGCACTCCAGCCCGGGCAACAAGAGTGAAACTGTGTCTCCAAAAGAAAAGAAAAAAAAAAACAAACCACCACCACCACCACCAACAAACAAACAAAAAAACTCCTGGGCTCAAGAGATTCTCCCACCTCAGCTTCCCAAGTAGTTGGGCCATAAATGCACACAAAAATTAGACAACATGCCTGGCTAATTTTTCTTATTTTTTTGTAGAGATGGGGTTCACTATATTTCTGAGGCTGGTGTTGAACTCCTGGGCTCAACCGATCCTTCCACGTCAGCTTCCCAAAGTGCTGGGGGATTGCAGGCATGAACCACTGCACCTGGCTATATATTTTAATGAGCCTTCGTTCTATGCCATGTACTTTGCATACATTTTCTCAAATAATCACAGGAAGCCCTGCCAGTCCCTGAGGGTCATCCCCACTTTCCACATGAGGACAACTGAGGCTCAGTGAGGTCAGTTGACTTGGCCAGGGTTGCACAGATACACTGTGGCAGAACTAGAATTCAAATCCAGATCTTTCCTGGTTCTAAAGGCTTTTTTTTTTCCTCGCCCAGGCTGGAGTTCAGTGACTCGATCTCAGCTCACTGCACCCTCTGCCCTCTACCTCCCGGGTTTGAGAGATTCTCCTGCCTCAGCCTCCCGAGTAGCTGAGATTATAGGCACGCACCACCACGCCCAGCTATTTTTTGTTTGTTTGGTTTTGGTTTTGGTTTTTTTTGTATTTTTAGTAGAGACGGGGTTTCACCATGTTCGCCAGGATCATCTCGATCTCCTCGCCTCGTGATCCACCCGCCTTGGCCTCCCAGTATTGGGATTACAGGCGTGAGCCACCGCGCCCCGCCTTTGTTTTTTTTTTTTTTTTTTTTTTTTTGAGGCAGAGTCTCTCTCTGTCACCCAGGCTGGAGTGCAGTGGTGCGATCTCGGCTCACTGCAACCTTCGCTTTGTGGGTTCCAGCAATCTCCTGTCTCAGCCTCCCAAGTAGCTGGGATTATAGGCACCCACCACCACGCCCAGCTAATTTTTGTATTTTTAGTAAAGATGGGGCTTTGCTATGCTGGCCAAGCTGATCTCAAACTCCTGACCTCAGGTGATCCACCTGCCTTGGCCTCCCAAAGTGCTGGGATTATAGGCGTGAGCCACCACACCCGGCCTAAAGGTTTGTTTCATTTTGTTTCCAACTGGGCCATTATTATTTCCAACCTATAAAATGGAAGTAATTGTTTCTGCCACTCATGCCTCCTGTAAGGATTAAGTAAGATAAAGTCTATTGACACCACCTCTAGCTCGGCACAGCTTCATTCCCCCAGGGTAATTACCTAAACACAAACCTTTCATTTTCATACTAAGGAGGCTGCTGAACCTCTTCTTAATCTCTGGGAGATGATATCATTGGATGTCCATTGGAGGCAGCTGAAATTATTAGATCAGAATCAGAACTGCCAGGTCCCTTCCCATGCCCAAGCCCGCTGAAGCTTCTTTCATCTTCTGGGATTCTCTGCATCTCTGATCTCCCACCCACCCCACCATGATTGGAAGTATACAGTCCTGTCTGCCTTTTCCCAGGGGAAATGCGGAACTACATATGATACTATCTGACCTCTCCAGCTTCCAACTTCAGCGAGAGGAGACCTTGTGGTTACCTGGCTATTGTGAAGTCAGTTTCTCTCTGCCCCCAGCAAATGGTGTGATGTGGATAGAAGTCGGGCCTTGGCACAGCCAGGCACCGTGGCTCACACCTGTAATCCCAGCACTTTGGGAGGCCGACGTGGAAAAATCACGAGGTTAGGAGTTTGAGACCAGCCTGGCCAACATGGTGAAACCCTGTCTCTACTAAAAATACAAAAGTTAGCTGGGCATGGTGGCGTGTGTCTGTAATCACAGCTACTCGGGAGGCTGATATAGGAGAATTACTCAACTTGGCAGGCGGAGGTTGCAGTGAGCTGAGATCGCGCCACTGCACTCTAGTGTGGGCAACAGAGCAAGACTCCATCTCAAAAAAAAAAAAAAAGAAAGAAAGAAATGGGGCCTTGGCAAAGTGGGGTATATACATCATCCCTTGTCTTGGCTTGCCTGGCAACACAGGCCTGGGGCACTGCCCATACTCCTGCATAATGTATGAGCCCATGGTAGGAACAAAACACCAGCACCAGCGGGTCTGGGCACTGCAGGCCACGGACGTGTCCAGGAGCCTTGCCAAGGCTGACGTCTCTCTGTTGGCAGAATATGCAGAATATGTGTTCCTGGAGGCCTTTTCTAGGGCTGAGGTGGGAACTGGCCTCATCTTGGTCCTCAGGATTCCATCAGACAATAAGACAGCCCAAGGCCTGTGACAGCCCAAGGCCTGTTACAAGCGTGAACAGTGGTTCACACTTGTAATCCCAGCACTTCGGGAGGCTGAGGCAGGAGGATCGCCTGAGCCCAAGAGTTCAAGAACAGCCCGAGCAATATAGTGAGACCTCGTCTCTACAAAAAAATTTAAAAATTAGCTGGGTGTGGTAGCATGCACCTGTAGTCTCACCTATTTGGGAGACTGAGGTGGAAGGATCCCTTGAGCCAGGAGGTCGAAGCTGTTGTGGTGAGCCATGATTGTGCCATTGTATTCCAGCCTGGGCTACCGAGTGAGACTCTGTCTCAAAAAAAAAAAAAAACCAAAAAACAGAAGACAGCCTAAGAAGGCAATCTTCTTTAGGATCAATAATGGTGACATTAAAGACAGCTAGATTTCTGTTTTCTGGGCTTGAAACGCCCTCTGAAATGCCAGGGGTAGCCAAGAGGGTGGCTGAGACCATCTCAGTATGGTTGACAGTGGGAGGGAAGATTTGGGATCCAGGGACACAGCCCCTGGCGATTTCCGTGGCTGCCTCATGGTGTAGGAAACCTCGGGGGCAGCAGCTGTGGTGAGGTATGTTGGAGTGGAGAATGTGGACAAAAATAGGTATATGGTGGCATTGTTTTTAGGGGAAAATGCCAGGATTCAGCCATCGTGTAGGAAGTCGGAGGCCTCCATGGAGAGGGGTGCTTGTGTGAGCATGCATGTGTGGGTGTGTGCAAGTGTGTGTGTGTGATCTAAAAAGGTTAGGAATGAAACGGGGAGGGCTGAATGCCTTGAAAGCCAAGGGAATTAGGACATGTGGAAATCAATGCTTCATTCGTGGATAGTGTTTGGTTTCAATTCATTCAGAGAATCAGTAAGTATCGGCTGAGTGCAGTGGCTCTGGCCTGTAATACCAGCAACTTGGGAGGCCAAGGTGGGAGGATCATTTGAGGCGGGAGTTGGGAGACCAGCCTAGTCAACATAGCGAGACCCCATGTCTACTTTTTTAAAAGAAAAAAAATAGGCCGGGTGCAGTGGCTCACGCCTGTAATCCCAGCACTTTGGGAGGCCAAGGCGGGCGGATCACCTAAGGTCGGGAGTTCGAGCAGCCTGACCAACATGGAGAAACCCTGTCTCTACTAAAAATACAAAATTAGCTGGGCATGGTGGCACATGCCTGTAATCCCAGCTACTCCAGAGGCTGAGGCAGGCAGAAGAATTTCTTGAATCCGGGAGGCGGAGGTTGCAGTGAGCCGAGATCGCACCACTGCACTCCAGCCTGGGCGACAAGAGCAAAGCTTCGTCTCAAAAAAAAAGAAAAGAAAAAAGGAAGGAAGGAAGGAAGGAAGGAGGGAGGGAGGGAAGGAAGGAAGGAAGGAAGGGAAAGAAAGAGAATCAGTGAATATTCACCAAGGCTCCCAGGGCTAGGCCAAGCACTAGAGCTCAGGATAAGGAGATGACTCAGACCAGGCCCCAGACACTTGCAGTCTAATTGTGGAGCCAGACACGGAAGTGAGGAATTCAAGTATCTTGTGAGAAGTGCTAGAACAACAGTATCTGTATGATGCTCTGGGAATTCACAGCCCAAAGCAGCCACCTCTGCCTGAGGTTGGTAGGGAGACCTCACAGAGGCGAAACTGAGCACATGCTTGAGGGATGAGGAAGAGGTTTGAGGGGAAGACAGAGGGTGTCCCAAGCAGAGGGATCAGCATCTGCAAAGCTGTGGAAATGTGAGACCCTACACGCTGGTTCAGGAAGCTTCAGCAAATCCTATTGAAAGAACCAGTGGGAAGTTAGGCATCGTGGTTCATGCCTGTAATCTCAGCTACCTGGGAGGCTGAGGCTAGAGGATCGCTTGAGCCCAGGAGTTCAAGATCAGCCTGAGCAACAAAGCAAGACCACATCTCTAAAAATTCAGAAAAAAAGGCTGGGCACGGTGGCTCATGCCAGTAATCCCAGCACTTTGGGAGGCCAAGGCAGGCGGGATTGCCTGAGGTTAGGAGTTCGAGACTAGCCTGGCCAACATGGTGAAACCCTGTCTCTACTAAAAATACAAAAATTAGGTGTGTGTGGTGGCAGTTGCCTGTAATCTCAGCTACTCAGGAGGCTGAGGCAGGAGAATCACTTGAACCCGGGAGGCAGAGGTTGTAGTAAGCCAAGATCGTGCCATTGCACTCCAGCCTGGGAGACAAGAGCGAAACTCCATCTCCAAAAATAAAAATAAAAAATAAATCAGAAAAAAAGAACCAAGGGGGTACAAAATTTAATTTGTTTACATATATTTAATACCTGATCTCCCTCCTCTGGTAAAATGTCAGCAACATGAGGGCAGGAAGTTTGCCTTATTCTCTGCTAGATACTACAGCAGTGCCTGTTACCCACTGAATATGTTGTGAATGAATAAAAGGAAGGTAGGCAGGGCACACAGTGGATGGTGTTGACAGTCTGCTAAAGCATTTGGGCTTTCTCCTGGAGTAAGTGGGAAGCCTTTGGAAGTTTTAAAGTGGAAAAGAAGCAAGATTTGATGTGGGTGGTAGGAAATCACTTTGATAGTGATGTGAAGGCTGTCAAAATGGAGTAAAAATGGAGCAGTGGGAACAGATTGAAAAAAATATTGATAATTCCACACAATTAACAAGTAGTTTTGGTGGGGCACGGTGGCTCACACCTGTAATCCTAGCACTTTGGGAGGCTGAGGATGGAGGATTGCTTAAGGCCAGGAGTCCAAGATGGCCTGGGCAACATAGTGAGACCTCCTCTACAAAAAATGTAAAAAAAAAAAAAAAAACAAAATTAGCCAGGCACAGTGGCACCCGTCTGTGGTCCTAGCTACTTGAGAGGCTGAGGAAGGAGGCTCACTTAAGGCCAGGAGTTTGAGACCAGCCTGGGCAACATAGCACAACACCGTCACTACTTTTTTATTTTTAGTTTTTATTTATATATTTTTTGAGACAAAGTCTCACTCTGTTGACCAGGCTGGAGTACAGTGGCACGATCTTAGCTCACTGCAGCCTCCGCTTCTCGTGTTCAAGCAATTCTCCTGCCTCAGCCTCCCAAGTAGCGGGGACTACAGACGCCCGCCACCACAACCGGCTAATTTTTGTATTTTTTTATTAGAGACAGGGTTTTGCCATGTTGGCCAGGCGGGTCTCGAATGCCAGACCTCGGGTGATCTGCTTCCAAAGTGCTAGGATTACAGGTGTGAGACACTGTGCCCGGCATTCAAGGCTACCTTTTTTTTTTTTTTTTTTGAGACAGAGACTCGCTTTGTTGCTCAGGCTGGAGTGCAGTGGTAGATCTCGGCTCACTGCAAGCTCAGCCTCCCGGATTCACACCATTCTCCAGCCTCAGCCTCCCAAGTAGCTGGGACTACAGGTGCCCGCCCCCACGCCCGGCTTTTTTTTTTTTTTTTTGTATTTTAAGTAGAGACGGGGTTTCACCGTGTTAGCCAGGATGGTCTCAATCTCCTGACCTCGTGATCTACCAGCCTTGGCCTCCCAAAGTATTGGAATTACAGGCGTGAGCCACCGCGCCCGGCCCAAAGCTACATTTAAAAAAATAAAAATAGGCTGGGTGCGGTGGCTCACGCCTGTAATCCCACCACTTTGGGAGGCCGAAGCGGGCAGATCACCTGAGCTCAGGAGTTCGAGACCAGCCTGGTCAACATTGCGAAATCCCGTCTTTACTAAAAATACAAAAATTAGCCGGGTGTGGTGGTGCGCGCCTGTAATCCCAGCTACTCGGGAGGCTGAGGCAGGTGAATCGCTTGAACCCGGGAGGCGGAGGTTGCAGTGAGCCGAAATCGCACCACTGCACTGCAGTCTGGGCGACTGAGCGAGACTCAGTCTCAAAAATAAATAAATAAATAAAAATAAAATATAAAAAGTAGCTTTGATTTTTACAATATTCCTGAGCAGCAGGCTTTTCTCCCTTTTGCAGATGCGCAATGGCTTGGCCGGAGATACATCCAAGTCTTCGGTGTAGCCTGGGGGTTCAATCCTCCTGTGGCGCCCCACAACCCGGTGCCTCCTCCAACGTCCAGCATCTGATGAGGATCCGACCTAGGCTGGCGGTGGCGGGATTCGCTCTTCCCCTGGGGTCCCCTCGAAAAAGCCCCTAGGGCCGCAGCGGCGCAAAGCTGGTATCAGCGGAAGCTCAGGCGGGAGGCGGGAGGCGCGAGGCGGGAGGCGCGAGGCGGGAGGCGCGAGGCGGCAGGAGGGAGTTTGGGCCTCGGCGGCCGCCGTAAAAAACGCCGCTCTGGTCACCATGGCAACAGCTGGATGCCGCGAACGGCTTCTGGGCGGAGCCGGTGCCTCGGCCTATTGGACCCAGCTCGGCGCGGAATCCGTGAATTGCCCGCGGCCCGAGGGTGCAGGTGATGGGGGCGGACCGACCGGGGAAGCCCGGGGTGTAGGGACTGAAGAGGGGAGTGGTCTGGGGCGCGCTGGAGCCTGCGAGGAAGGCGCCGCCTCGGATCCCCCGCCTCCCATTCCCTTTCCCGAATTCCACCTTCTGGCCCAGCGATGGCCTCAGTTTCCCCAAACAGGAAAGGGAAGGAGGGTGGGCACCCCGGTCTAACGGTGCCTCTCAGCCCCTGAGACCCAGAACCTTCCTTCTGCAGCTCCCGGATTGACTGGCTCTGCCCTGCCCCATGGACGTAAGTCCGGGCCCCTTCCCCTCTCTGAGCCCCCTCAGCGCCCTGTCCTCACCCCGACTGAGCCTGCCTTCCAGCACGGACTGGGGAGGGGGCTTCTACCCAACAGAGACTACACCCTGCCAGCTCAGGACGAGAACTGTGAGGAAGAGTGCCAGGAATGGACTTCCCACGGGAGAGCACATTTCTGGTATTCCTGGCAAGATGAGGAGGTTGACCAAGTAATCCAGGAGAAAAGGCATTTCCGGCAGAGGAAACAGCCTGGGGGTGAGAGGGAGGCTGCAGCATTTGGGGAATTGCTAGGGCTATCATGTGTTTGGAAGAGAAGGAGGGAGAGAGGTAGGCAGGACTAAACTGGGAATTTTGTCACTGACATAAGTTTTAAGTGCCAGGTGTGGTGGCTGTCGCCTGTAATTCCAGCTACTGAGGAGGCTGAGGTGGGAGGATCGTTTAAGCCCAGGAGCTCGAGGCTGCAGCGAGCCATGATCTTGCCGCTGCATTCCAGCCTGAGTGACAGAGTGAGACACTGTCTCTAAGAAAAATAGCCAGGTGCGGTGGCTCATGCTTGGAATCCCAGCACTTTGGGAGGCCGAGGTGGGTGGATCACCTGAGATTAGGAGTTCAAGACCAGCCTGGCCAACATGGCGAAACCCCCTCTGTACTAAAAATACAAACATTAGCTGGGCGTGGTGGCGCGCGCCTTTTATCCCAGCTACTTGGGAGGCTGAAGTAGGAGAATCCCTTGAACCCGGATGGCAGAGGTTGCATGAGCCGAGATCGCCCCACTGCACTCCAGCTTGGGTGACAGAGTGAGACTCCATCTCAATAATAATAATAAAATAAATAAATAAAAGAAAAAGTTTTAAGTGAGTTACTGGGAGCCATTGATGGATTGTAAGGGAGGGAGGGATACACAAGGACATCTGGTATGGAAAAGGGGAAACATTGCAGGTTGGATGACAGGGGCCGGTAATGTGGGCTGAGGGATGGTAAAGGAGTGGCAGGGGAGTCAGAGACAAGAGATCTCTTTGGAGAGGCATTCCAGAAGGAAAATCAGTAAGCCCTAGAAGACTCTAGAATGCAGAAGTGCTTGATGGTGCTAAACTGGAAATGATAGGGAAAAAGGCAGGCTCAGGGCACAAGATAATGAGTCAGGGTGTAGTCCCATTGATGCTCTCCCCACCATCTGGTGGCCGTTCCTCTCCCACCCGCCTCCGCGTCCCTCATGGTATTCCCGTGTTCCTGCAACCCCTCTCCACCTCCTTGTCACCCCTTCCCCCTGTGCTCGTCCAGGCCTCCTCTAGTCCATGGAATCCAACCCCGGCTCCTGTCAGCAGCCCTCCCCTGCTGCTCCCCATCCCTGCCATCGTCTTCATCGCTGTGGGCATCTATTTGTTGCTGCTGGGTCTAGTCCTGCTGACTAGGCACTGCCTGCTGGTGAGGGGTCTGGTGTGGGATAAAGGGTGGGCTCTGGGGAAGAGGAATCCCGGTAACCTGTCCCTTCATCTGCAGGCTCTTACCCTGAGACACTTGACATTTAGCCCTTGCATCTATCCGTTTTGTAGTACCAGGGGGTCCCTCCTCTCCTGTCCCCAGCCAAACCTTTTCCTGCCCCCTTGGGAAAGCTGGCCTGGCTGTCACTATCTGCTGCATGTTCCACATCCTGAACCCTGTGATCTAGGCCCAGGGCTGCTGCGCGGACGGTAGCTCCCCCTGCAGGAAGCAAGGTGCCTCAGGGCCCCCAGACTGCTGCTGGACCTGTGCAGAAGCCTGCGACTTTCCTCTGCCTAGCCGGGCCCACTTCCTGGATGCCTGCTGCCCCCAGCCTACTGGAGCTGTGAGTTCCATTCCTACCCCCTGCCCCGCTAAGCCCTGATCTAGGAATGATCGGTGCATTCATTTTTTTGCTCAACAACATTTATTACTGAGCACCTTCTCAAGGCCAGGCACGGTTCCGGGGTGTGAGTCACGTGGAGACAGGTAAAAACAACCTATCAGATAATGTCTGGTGAAAGTTACTTGAAGAAAATAAAATAGGGTGCCAGCCGGAGAAAGGTGATGTGGGTAACAAAAAACAGCTCACACAGCTCCTTTCCGTTCACCGAATGAACTATGTTCCAGGTATAGGACCTCTTTACTGACCTCATTGTTTTTCCCAACAACCCTGAGAACTGAGAACTGAGTTTCTTTTTTTTTTTACTTTCCTCCTTCCAGAGCTGGGTTTTTTTTTTTTTCTTTCTTTCTTTATTTTTGTTGTTGTTGTTTGAGACAGGGCCTCACTCTCTCACCCAGGCTGGAGTGCTGTAGCGCAATCTTGGCTCACCACAACCTCCACCTCCCAGGCTCAAGCAATTCTCCTGCCTCAGCCTCCTGAGTAGTTGGGATTACAGGTGCACACAACTACCATACAGCTAATTTTTGTATTTTTAGTATAGATGGGGTTTCACCATGTTGGTCAGGCTGGTCTCAAACTCCTGACCTCAAATGATCCACCCGCCTTGGCTGCCCAAAGTGCTGGGATTACAGGTGTGAGCCACCATGGCCCAGCCATGGTTTTTTTTTTTTGTTTTTTTTTTTTTGAGTCGGAGTCTAGCTCTGTTGCCCAGGCTGGAGTGCAATGGCGTAATCTCAGCTCACTGCAACTTCCACCTCCTGGGTTCAAGCAGTTCTCCTGCCTCAGCCTCCTGAGTAGCTAAGATTACAGGCGTGTGCCACTACGCCCAGCTAATTTTTGTTATTTTTAGTAGAGATGTGGTTTCACCATGTTGGCCACGCTGGTCTTGAACTCCTGACCTGGTGATCTGCCCGCCTCAGCCTCCCAAAGCAAAGTGCTAAGATTATAGGCTGAGCCACTGAGCCTGGCCGTTTTTTTTTTTTTTTTTTTTTTTTTCCCCAGAGATAGAGTTTTGGTCTGTCACCCAGGCTAGAGTGCAGTGGCACAATCACAGCTCACTGCAGCCTTGAACTCCTGGAGACCTGGGTATTTTTTAAAACCTATATGTTTTTTCTGATTACAGAAAATATTACTTACAAAGTATACATATAGAAATACACAGAAAGTACTAATCACTTTACAAACCCGCTCTCTATCCCAAAGTTGCTGTTTTATATGTATCTCTCATATACTAATATACAGTACTATCACTGCTGTATTTTACTATTATTTGGCAAAAATTGGGTGCTATCACGTAGGTTATTTCATCATACCTGCTACTGTTCCTCTATCCCCCACCTTTTTTGAGATAGGATCTTGCTTTGTCACCCAGGCTGGAGTCCGGTAGTGCAATCATAGCTCACTGCAGCCTCTACCTCCTGGGCTCAAGCAATCCTTCCACCTCAGCCTCAGCCTCCTGAGTAGCTGAGACTACAGGTGCATGCCACCACACCCAG
Organism: Papio anubis; assembly: GCF_008728515.1. NCBI lineage: Eukaryota > Metazoa > Chordata > Mammalia > Primates > Cercopithecidae > Papio > Papio anubis. The sequence goes on from NW_022161608.1 coordinate 12,916, forward strand.
TTAATGTTTGTATCTTTCGCAGAGATGGGGTTTCATGATGTTTCCCAGGCTGGTGTTGAACTTCTGGGCTCAAGTGATCCGCCATCCTCAGCCTCCCAAAGTACTGGGATTACAGGTGTAAGCCACCATGCCCATGCCCAGCCTCTACTTGCCCTTTTTTTTTTTTTTTTTTTTT
>NW_022161609.1:0-13066 GCF_008728515.1 Papio anubis
TTTTTTTTTTAATGGACTCTTGCCATAGCCCAGGCTGGAGTGCAGTGGTGCAATTTCGGCTCACTGCAAGCTCTGCCTCCCAGGTTCACACCATTCTCCTTCCTCAGCCTCCCGGGTAGCTGAGACTACAGGCGCCTGCCACCACACCCAGCTCATTTTTTTTTTTTTTTTTGTATTTTTAGTGAAGACAGGGTTTCACCATGTTAAAATGGATGGTCTCAATTGCCTGACCTTGGGATCCACCCACCTCGGCCTCCCAAAGTGCTGGGATTACATGCGTGAGCCACCATGCCTGGCCAATAATTGTACTATTCTAAGACACAATCTATCACTAACAAAATAAATCTCCATCTTCCACCTACTCCTATAGAACACTGATTAATTTTTGTCACCACACATGAAATGTTGTGCTTTATGACAAAAGCAAGTATTTTATTTTTATCTATTTCTTTAACTGATTCCGAAATTCTTAATAAAAATGATGATTGTCTAACATAGTATTTTCAACATAGAAGATATGTTTTCCAGATTTACATTTGACGAGGCATTCATTTTGTTAGATAAACTAACAACCTGGTCACGCATGGTGGCTCACGCCTATAATCCTAGCACTTTGGGAGACCAAGGTGGGTGGATCACTTGAGGTCAGGAGTTTGAGACCAGTCCAGCTAACATGGTGAAACCCCGTCTCTACTATTAGTAAATACAAAAATTAGCCTGGTGTGGTGGCACCTGCCTGTAGTCTCAACTACTTAGAGGGCTGAGGCAAGAGAATCGCTTGAACCCAGTAGGCAGAGATTACAGTGAGCCAAGATTGTATCACTATACTCCAGCCTGGGCAAGAGAGCAAGACCCCCTCTGAAAAAAAAAAAAAAAAGAAGAAGAAGAAGAAAGAAAAGAAAGGAAAAAGAAATTAGCATCCTTTTCTCTAAGGCACTCCACATGTTTTCCAATAAAATACTAAGAGTTTTACAATAAACCTGCTTCTTGGATTACCTAAAGATAAGATGAATTCACATTTCACAATGTTTATTAATAATGTGTTTATCTGTCAAATTTCCTCATTTTATTCCAGTTTTCTTGAGGAAGGATGTCCAAATGCCTAGAAAAATTCCAGAGCTTTAGAAAGGGTGGGGACTTTTGTTTATCTATACAATTACAATGAAATAATGATTATTATAGTTAACAATTTCTCTGTAGGCAAAGGACAATAATGCAAAGGCTAAAATATTATTGATTTTCCTGACTCTCCCAAATTCTGCTATGAGTCAAAATAATGTGTCTTTTAGAGTCGTGTTAGGCTGCTTGTGAATACTCTGGAACCATTAATGGAGCTAACATCCAGATATACTCATATAAAATACAGAGATGTGGGCTTTGATTCAAGTTTCTTGAGTAGAAAGAGAAAACAATCAATTATTCATTTTTTGACATCGGTTACAGCTTTTACTTTGCACTATATATTATTGAACTTGCAGGTATATAACCATTAGAACCCTGGTCTTCAGATAGGACACCTTTGTTGTTCTATATCAAATATTCTTTAAGAAATGTACTACAGAAAATTTTCTAATCATTATTTTCTTCCCTTTCAACAATAATAGCTATTATTATATATTAATTCATCTTATACTCTGGACCAGATATTGTGTAAACTCCATTATATAAATTACCTTATTTGATATTCATAAAACCTCGAAGAGGTAGCACAATTTCCCTCATTTTATACATGTGCAACTGGGGCAGATTAGAGAAGTTACTTGCCCAAGATTTCACAACTAGTTAGTGGAGTGAAGCAAGAGTTTGAACACACACTCTCTGGTTCTCTTGAAAGCCCTATGTAGCCCTTGAATTAATTCCCAATGTCATGGATACAGCAAAGTGTCCAGAATAGAAAATAGAAGCAGTGACTTTTAGCATTTGGGATAGTTCAGGACTTCATCATTAAAGCAAAATTGTCTCATTTTCCTCAACACAGCTGTCCACTCATCTCTGTAAACTCAGATCTCTCATTTTATTTTACATATATGATAATTAAATTAAGTTTTAGCGCTTTACAGCATTAACTGTAGCAATTGGTTACTCGTGGATTATCTAAAAACCATAGCTTAAGAATTACTTGAAATTTTACAAAACTAATTATGACACATGACATACAATAAATACAGAAACTTTGAAGAACATGAAGGATATCTACATCTGCATCAGACAGAGAAACAGAACTATCTACTGAGTGCTATAGCTCAAAAAAGCAGATCACGCTTTCACTAAATATAATCAGTCCCACATTATAGCCATCTATCTTCAGTCTTCATTGTGATAAGCTCCCTTGACCTGTTATGACTCCATAAACTGCTAAATATATAACCATTCTTGTAAACATTTATTACTAGAAAAGCTAACGAGTTTGGCAAGGTTTAAAAAAAAATGTGTTGGCATTTACGTATAAAAGTTTTCTTCAAAGAATGCTGCATTAAAGCGTATTATGGAGAGGAGGATAAATTCCTACTTTTATTCCCAGTATTTGTTGCTTGCTTCTTTGGAACAATAATGGTGTCACCACCAATAAGAACCACAGAATCAATGGGGATGTGAGGAATGAGCAATATTTTTTTTCTCTACACACTACTCCCTGTATCCACATTTTTTAGCAGAATCTTGAAAGAAATCACTAGCATTTAATATCTCATAAATTTGGTTTGAACCTACAGATGCCTACCATAAAAATGATAGCATAGTTTTTAGACTTTTTAAGGAAAATGTACTGTAAATTGTCTAGAATCTTAGCAAATGGGTAAGTTTGGGTAAGCCACACTACTTTCAAAAATAGAGCAATATAAACATCAGCAATAAAATCAGTTAGCAATTTGATCTCTGCATGTTTTCACAGTAATCATTCACCTACTGAGACCATCCCCTTCCATACTCCAACTGCCCCTTCTGTTTCCTTACCAAAAGAGTTTCTCCTGGTTTATTTGGATTGATTTTCCTGATTTAAGTTATTCTCTAATATTAATGCCACTTCTCTAAATATCAAACAAAAGAAATGCCTGCAAATATCAAAAAGTGGAACAAACACTAACAGTTCAGAGTTCCAGATATTTTTGGAATGTAGAATAGACATACCAACACATGCATTCATTCACTCAACCAATCAATATTTATTGAGAGTCTGCTATATGTCAGATATGTATTACATACTGAAATTTCTCTCAGAAAAAGACATAATTCTTGGTAATTTACAAAATGTTGAAAATTGTGTGTTTCCACCCCCACAACCCCCTTTGTTAGTTTGTTAGCTAGTTAGCCCCCTTTGTTGTCCAACAATTGTTTTCATTTTTTAGTGCAAGTCTTTCCCAAGACTCATGATTTTACGATCTAGTGCAAGCAGGATATACAATCATAGGGAGGAATGATGTAGCAATAAATTTAACTTCTTAATTGTCTTAGCAATCAAATCACCAAGTTATTTTTTTAAATCGTGATTACAGATAATTTTAGCACATTGCAATTATTTTTTAAACTAATTACTTAAAAATAATATAAAAACTTTATTGCATAAGACCTAGTTATTTTCAACTCTTGAAGATCATATTGGCTGCATTTGTGGCATCATGACAGATGGTATTTTCTTTTAAAGAGTTTTCTTTTAATATGAAAATGTGTGCTAAATGTGGATAACCTGCTTATTCTCCTTGAAATAACAGTTTTATAAGCTTTCTGTCGAAAGTTTAATTAGCTCTTCCGCACTTTGTCCCTTTTTCAAAATTGCAGTTATTTCCATTTTTATTTGGGTTAAGAAAAAGGTTGAGATGTATGTTTAAAACATTAGCTAGTCACCAAAGAGTAGAACTGCCTTCTATGTTCTGCCAAGGAGAGTAAATTACTTGGAAGTATGTCAACACTGGAAAACTGTCAATAACTTTTTTGGCTGCTGTTGTTCAAAACATTTTATTAGTGTTTGATCGGTGTTTTAAAACAGATCAAAATACACTTGGAATTTATAGACATGGGAAATTCTATGGTAAGCCAAAATTGTTTCATTTCTCATTATATTGTTTCTATTCAAAAGTATGAATCCATATTTGAGCCCTGGCATTTGATATAAGGCATGTTCTATCTGAATCCTATTCAGATAACTTTAATAATTAAAGTACCAGTGAAGCATCAATAATAGTGAGGAAATAAACATGCAACAAAGATGTAGGAGGCCTTGATCCAACCATCACAGTATTCAGATTCCCTAGGTATCAGTTCTGAAAAGTAAGAGAATAACAATTCCTGAAGTATATATTTCAAGGGTTAGTTGTCGACATAAAATAAAATCAAAGGCTAAATAAACGTTTATGAATTAGAAACATTCCATAAACGTGGGTTCTTTTGTGTTATAAACACCTAGTGCCAATAAAAATGTATCAAAGATAATTATACAATTTTATTAAAACACATGAAAATGTATTAAGTGTTAGGAACAGGATAGAAATGTATACATGTAGTACACATTCAACTGTATAAAAATATACTTAGAAATTACAAAAGGAAAAGGTAAAATGTTAACTATAATTCTCTCTGGATGTGGTTACTATGGATAAATATTTTCTTTATAAATTTTATTCATTTTTTTCAAATTTTCAGTTTAGAGCATATGTTAGTTTTATAAGATAAATGTAAATGTAAAACTTGAGAATGATCTTTTTTCAGTTATATTTCACTTATTTGACTAACAGTGAATATTGAATTTAAACTTTATCTTTCATTTCTGGTAACTACCTAAAAAATCAACATTGAATTATTCATATTAAAGTTTTCACGATTCTTGCCCTGGATCTCTCTTTTAAGCATCTTATCTGCATTTTCCATCCACTAAGAAATAAAGAGGGTAATATTTTATATATTACATTGTTTTTAAAATATAGCTTTTAAGATTGTTTCTTTTCCTTCCCTTTCCTATAATACACAAAAATTCCCATTATATCTTCTATTTGATTTTCCATGTGATTAGCCTTTCTTGATCTGATTTTTTCTCGCAGAGGGTGCCATGTTTCTTTAGCTCTTTCTGTACCATCTTTTTCTGAATGCTAGCCAGGAAGAGTAGTGATGTCTTACATGCTCCTGCAATCCAGAGATCAGACAGGCTCACAGTGTTTTACTCCTTGCAGCTCATGGAAAATGACAAATTGACTTTCATAGTGAAACCCAACAGGAAAAGATACATTGAAAACACAGTTTTGAATATGAGGCCCTCTTGAAAAGTAGGCATAACAAGTGTGAAGTTGTTTTAAATAGTTCTGTGATACTAGTAAGGTGAAAATTGAATCAGTCTCCCTTCCCATATTAGTTCCACCTTATAATGTCAAACACTAAATATGTTGTTGAAATTAAAGCTTGATACTTCATAATTTAAGGCTCCTCTTTTTAACCTTATGTGAGGAGTTCTAGAATTCAGAAGCAAAAATTAGGGTGGGAAAGGGAATTTTTGATGGTAATAAAGATAATTTTTACCCTAATATATATCAGAAGAAAATATTTTGAAACAATTTAAAAATTGAAATGTAGATCATGTATGCCTTTTATTAGTACTCTTTCTCCCTCCCATGTAAGTTCCACAAAGCAGTAGATTAATTATTTCAGTGGTACCTGTGTTATTCACACTAAGGTAAATTGGACTCAAAAGACAAGTCCTTCAATAATCTCATTCAAAGGTTATAAAATACACTAAGTAATGAATAAATAAAGCACTGTGAAAACCATCTAAAGTAAAATATATAATTGTCTACCATTAGTGTAACATATAAGAGTTTTACTTTCATTTTTTAAACAGCTGACTGCAAGCCAATTTCTCATTTTGTTTCATTTTTCTTTTCTTCCTCTGGCTTGCATTCAGGGCTCCCATTGACTTCCAGAAGGATATTTACATCTGGCTCAGCCTTAATAGTAGAAAACAAGATACTAAGCAAACCTTTACTGATGCTGAGTACCTCTAAGAGAACAATGTTGCACCCACATATTGGCTACTGCACAATTTATTTCTTATCATGAACTTTAAACAGTTCGAACAACACTATGTGTAACATTGTTATAAGGTGAATTCATAGAATATAAATAAGTTTGCCTACTTTTTCATGGAACTTTTTCATTTTCCTAAGATATTTCATAGGTATTACTTTATGTAATCTTTACATTAGTCTGTGAAATTCATAGGATAGATCCAAGCTTCTCCACTGCACAAAGGAGAAAACATAGCACAGAATTATTCACTGTTTAATAATAACTCCTAGCAGTAGCCATTTTTCCATCAGCAATCTCTGTATTTCAGATTCCTGGAAGGTTGTGGCATTATTGAAGGGAGTTTTACAGATCAGTAGAGTGCACCATTTCCTGTAGAATAGAAGTATTTCTTACACATATACGAAGTATAATTTTAAACTATGTTTACATGCTGTGGAGGCCAAAGCAACTCTATCTTGGATGTTAATACACTATGTTGACTTCTGATGAACACCAGTCTGGAAAGGTCTCTAAGATTTCCAGTCTTTCTGTTATTTCTAATGTAAGAGCAAGTACTTACTGTAAATCCTGCCTTTGTATCAAATGACCTTGATATTACATTACTTTTGTTGTTCTTCATATCCTTTCTGCATCACACTTCCCTATGGTATATAAGTCCTGGGTCTGGAGTATAATGGTATAGGGATCCACATCTTGCCATTGTCTGGGACACAGACATGGCTTCTCCTTTTAAGTTTCTACTAAATGTTTCTTTCTAAGAAACTGGATTTGTCAGCCTCTTTCTTCATCCTATCAGCTTCCTTGGACTTTTGGGGATGGGTTTAGACTTGTTCACCTCAGGACAGGGGGCCATATAGAAATACTATATATGCCAGCAATACAGTATTTCTATAGTCATAATATTTTGTCATTTTATAAAGTCTTATTTCATGGATGTAAAAGAACAATTGCTCTTACATATTAAGTCATGAAAGTTACTTTAAGATATTAAAGAGGAGTCTTAGGTGTAAATAATTTGAAAAGCTTTGAATTAGCTTATTCTGATAGTAAAGTTACACTATGGATTAGGACATTATCAAGCCAAAACAATTTGCCTCTAAGAAACTGTATTAGTTCGTTTTCATGCTGCTGTTAAAGACGTACCTAAGACTGGGAAGAAAAAGAGGTTTAATATGGACTCAGTTCCACATGGCTGAGGAGGCCTCAGAATCATGGCAGGAGGCAAAAGTCACTTCCTACATCACGGCAGCAAGAGAAAATGAGAAAGAAGCAAGAGCAGAAACCTCTGACCAATCCATCAGATCTCCTGAGACTTACTATCACAAGAATAACACGGGAAAGACCAGCCCCTATGATTCAATTACCTCCCCCAGGGACCCTCTCACAACACGTGGGGATTATGGGAGCTATAATTTATGTTGAGATTTGAATGGGGATACAGCCAAACCATATCATTCCACCCCCTGGCCCCTCCAAATCTTATGTCCTCACCTTTCAAAACCAAGCATGCCTTCCCAACAGTCCCCCAAAGCCTTAACTCATTTCACCATTAACTCAAATGTCTACAGTCCAAAATTTCATCTGAGACAATGCAAGTCCCTTCCTCCTAGGAACCTGCAAAATCAAAAGCAAGCTAGTTACTTTGGAGATACAGTGGAGGTACAGGTATTGGATAAATAAAGCTGTTCCAAATGGGAGAAGTTGGCCAAAACAAGTGGTTACAAGGCCCATGCAAGTCTGAAATCCATCTGGGCAGTCAAATTTTAAAGCTCCAAAATGATCTCCTTTGATTCCATGTCTCACATCCAGGCCGTGCTGATGCCAGAGGTGGGATCCCATGGTTTGGGCAGCTCTGCCCCTGTGACTTTGGAGGGTACAGCCTCCCTCCTGGCTGCTTTCATGGGCTGGTGTTGAGTGTCTGCTGCTTTTCCAGGTGCATGGTGCAAGCTGTTGGTGGATCTACTATTTCGTGGTCTGGAGGTTGGTGACCCTCTTCTCACAGCTCCACTAGGCAGTGCCCCAGTAGGGACTCTATATGGGGGCTGTGACCCCACATTTCCCTTCCTAACTGCCCTAACAGAGATTCCCCATGAGGGCCCAGCCCCTAAAGCAAACATTTGCTTGAGCATCCAGGTGTTTCCATACATCTTCAGAAATCTAGGTGGAGATTCTCAAACTCAATTCTTGACTTCTGTGCACTCACAGGCTCAACACCACATGGAAACTGCCAAGGCTTGGGGCCGCCACTCTCAGAAGCCATGGCCCAAGCTCTATGTTGGCCCCTTCCAGCCAGAACTGGAGTGACTGGGACACAGGGCACCAAGTCCCTAGGCTGCACACAGCATGGGAACCCTGGGCCTTGCCCATGAAACTGCTTTTTCCTCTTGGGCCTCCAGGCCTGTGATAGGAGGGGCTAATGTGAAGGTCTCTGACATGGCCTGGAGACATTTCCCCATGGTCTTGGGGATTAACATTAGGCTTTTTCCTACTTATGAAAATTTCTGCAGCCAGCTTGAGTTTCTCCTAAAAAACAAAACAAACAAACAAAAAAAAACACGGGTTTTTCAGCCGGATATGGTGGCTCACTCCTGCAATCCCAGCACTTTGGGAGGCCGAGGTGGACAGATCATGAGATCAAGAGATTGAGACCATCCTGGCCAACATGGTGAAACCCCATCACTATTAAAAATACAAATATTAGCTGGATGTGGTGGCACACATCTGTATTCCCAGCTACTTGGGAGGCTGAGGCAGGAGAATCACTTGAACCTGGGAGGTGGAGGTTGCAGTGAGCCGAGATGGAGCCACTGCACTCCAGCCTGGGTGACAGAGCAAGACTCCATCTCAAAAACCAAAAGCAACAACAACAACAACAACAAAGCACGGGGGACAGGGGGTTTCTTCTCTACTGCATTCCCAGGCTGCAAATTGTCAGAACTTTTATGCTCTGTGTGTCTTTTACAATGGAATGGTTTTAACAGCACCCAAGTCACCTTTTGAATGCCTTGCTACTGAGAATTTTCTTCTACCAGATACCCTAAATCATCTCTCTTAAGTTCAAAGTTTTGCAATTCTTTAGGGCAGGTGCAAAATATTGCCAGTCTCTTTGCTAAAACATGATGAAAGTCACCTTTGTTCCAGTTCCCAATAAGTTCCTCATCTCCATTTAAGACCACCTCAGCCTGGATTTTATTGTCCATATCGCTATCAGCATTTTGGGCAAAGCCATTTAATAAGTCTCTAGGAGGATCCAAACGTTCCCACATTTTTCTGTCTTCGTCTGAGCCCTCCAAACAGTTCCAGTCTCTGCCTGTTATGCAGTTCCAAAGTTGCTTCCATATTTTCGGGTATCTTTCAGCAACACCCCACTCTACTGGTACCAATTTACTGTATTCGTTTATTTTCATGATACTGATACATAGTGGAGGCTGGGTAGAAAAAGAGGTTTAACTTGACTTACAGTTCCACGTGGCTAGGGAGGCCTCAGAATCATGGCGGGAGGTGAAAGGCACTTCTTACATCACAGCAGCAAGAGAAAATGAGAAAGAAACAAAAGTGGAAACCCCTGATAAACCCATCAGATCTCATGAGACTTATTCACTATCACAAGAATAGCATGGAAAAGACCAGCCCCCATGATTCAACGACCTCCCCCTGGGTCCCTCCCACAATACATGGGAATTCTGGGAGACACAATTCAAGTTGAGATTTGAATGAGGACACAGCCAGACCATATCAGAATCATATATATATATGTATATAAAACATTATATACATATATATTTTATATACATATATATATAGCCAGACATATTCTAACTATTGAAGCAGTTAAGAGAAGTCAAGAGAACTTCTACCTTAAAATATATTTTTATTGATTTCCATTTTTTTTTTCTTTTTGAGACGGAGTCTCGCTCTGTCGCCCAGGCTGGAGTGCAGTGGCTCAATCTCGGCTCACTGCAAGCTCCGCCTCCCGGGTTCACGCCATTCTCCTGCCTCAGCCTCCTGAGGAGTTGGGACTACAGGCATCCACCACCGCGCCCAGCTAATTTTTTGTATTTTTAGTAGAGACGAGGTTTCACCGTGGTATCCATATCCTGACCTTCTGATCTGCCCGCCGCGGCCTCCCAAAGTGCTGGGATTACAGGCTAGAGCCACCCTGCCCCGCCGATTTCCATTTTTTCAGTAAGAGGTATACTATGCAACATATGACTTTCAGTTGAGACATACCCCAGGGATAAAGAGCCCCATACTCTTAACCTTAGGGAATTAAACAAACTTAACCTTAGGAAATTAACCCAAACAGAAGTAACAGGTCTTACATTTCAGTGTAGTGTTGGAGAGACTGACCAATAAACTTTTGAAAGACGCCATTCTGGGAGACATTTTGCACTGTCTCAAAGACCATGAGAAGAAGGGGACTTTCTCATTGTAACAGCAGCATCTTCAATAGCTATGTCACTATGATACTAACACAAATAAGAAGCCATTGCCATGTGCGAGGAAAGGAATCATACATGAAATAATACACGTTTGAATTCTCTAATTTATTAATAAAATATTGGGTCCCATAAAGCTACTCTAACTTTCACATCTATTGCTAATAGTTTACACTATTGTCTTAGAATTATGCTTTGGAAAGATGACATATTAAATGGTGGCAGAGGACAGAATATGAATAAAAAAAGTTTTAAAGAGTAAATAACAAATGTGGTATGAAAAGAAGGTTGCAATCAAAGTGCACACAAAAGAGAGACACTTATGAATGAAAGGCAACAATTAAAAGGAAAGAAGATATTGATTATATTATTTGACAGATATATTGTCATATATACATATAGTTATATATAATACATGGTTATATATAACACAATCATATATAACATATAGTTATATATAATATATTGTTATATATTATATAGTTATATATGTAGTTATAAATGGGTGTGTATATATGTGTTTTTATGTATAATATATAGTTACATATACATGCATATACATTTATACATGCATACATATACATATATGTATATAGGTAATATATAATCTATACAAACACAGATATATACACACACATATTAATAGCTATATGTATACATAATATATACATATATGTTTTATAGACAAGTTATGTATACATATATGTATATAATGTACATATATGTATATATGTACTGTGTACATATGTTATGTATGCATGCATGTATATATAATATACATATGTGTGTATAATGTATGTATATTATATATACATGTTTGTGTAACATATATGTATATAGTGCATATATGTATATGCATAATATAATATACATACACACACACATATACAGAATATGATACACATACATACATATGTAATATATATACATACATATATATGTAATATAAAGACATACTGGATACTGGGTAGAAAAAGAGGTATATGTATATGTATACGTATACATATAATCAGAGGATATATGATATCCTTCAGAGGGAAATAACACCTCTCTGCTTTCAATTTCGATGCAAGTGTATCCTCTGGTCCTAGTAACTTCTCAGCATTAAACATGGTTCTGACTCTATCAATCCCAGGAAAAAGACAATGTAATACTTCAGTTCATATTCCATGCTGCTGACAAATATTTCTCAACAAGTATTCTTACAATATTACCAATTATTTTTTCTCTGTTTCTTCAAGACTTGACAGAAATAATACAATAAGCTATCAGTGTTTTGATATGAATCTTTATCAGATACATGAGATTTAGATAAAATATGTTCTCACATTTAAGGTATGCCAAAAAAGCCTATTTTCTTCTGTTTGGATGACATTTAATGTCATTTTTCCCAAGGTAAAAATTTAATTTCATAGAAATATAATAGATCTTTTAAGTCTGAAAGCTGCAGCCTAACATTCAATCAGTGCTGAAAAGATAAAGGTGACTTTTACAGTGCTATATTAAAAACAGTATAATTATCATCACAACACATCTATAACAAGATATATTTAGGCACTACAGCTGTATAATGAGGTCATAATGACTAATAATAATCATCACCATAGTTCATATATAATTTCAAACTACACTCATACATCAGATCACACTGTGGCATTTTTATTAAAAAGGAAGTACCAAAATAATTTAGAAATTATAAGGTGGATTTGAAGAAATAAAGGGGCATGAATTACTTTATTGTATAAATACATACAGAGAAATATATTGAATTGTGTATGTACATATATGTATATATGTCATGGTATACACACACACACACACACACACACACACACCTTACTGCTTCTATTCCTCTACAGAAGCCTGCTGAATACACTGGGTAAAAGGTATACAAGAATTCCCTGTAGTATCTTTTAACTTTTCTTTAAATCCAAAATTTTTCTGAAAAAAAAAAATGCAACAAATAAACTTAAAAATGGGACTATCATATACTCATAAGTTTCACTGGACTTAACAAGTCTGATCATTCCCAATTGTCAAGGATTGGAAAAACAAGAACACCTATTTGTTGTAAGTGAATCTTTAAAACGACATTAATCACTTTAGAGTAATATAGCCATTATGATTATCTGTGACTTCATGTAGCAAGATTCTAATAAAAAGGAATTTATAATTTATGGGTTTATTTAAGACCTATATGGTAAACGTTAAAATATGTCACATGGATCTTCAGCTACAGAGAACATAATTTCCTCAACTGCTGTATTCACCAATTTGTTCTATAGATATGCTGTCCAGGAAAAGAAACGAAAGACAGATTATTCCTGGATTATGTGAGATGAGGCTCCTCTGGTGAATTAATTTGCTCAAAAATTTTACATCAGCCCTTCACCACACGTTTTTAGATCTGCATTGAACTCTACAACTCCCTTTCATCCAACTTAAAAATTTTTTTTTTCTCCATCCTAAAATACTAGACCTGCATTGTGATCTGCTATCTCTCTCTGCTTTCTCCCTATTTTCCCTCACAGGTGCTTACTCTAAAATTTATCTCTTATGTTTTGGCAAATCCCACCTTGGAGCCTCCTTCTCATCGGACTCAATAATGCAGCCTTATC
>NW_022161610.1:0-13062 GCF_008728515.1 Papio anubis
CAAAGGGCTAATATCCAGAACCTACAAAGAACTCCAACAAATTTACAAGAAAAAAACAAACAACCCTATCGAAAAGTGGGCAAGGGATATGAATAGACATTTCTCAAAAGAAGACATGCGTACAGCCAACAGACACATGAAAAAATGCTCATCATCACTGGCCATCAGAGAAATGCAAATCAAAACCACAGTGAGATACCATCTCACACCAGTTGGAATGGCAATCATTAAAAAGTCAGGAAACAACAGGTGCTGGAGAGGAAGTGGAGAAGTAGGAACACTTTTACACTGTTGGTGGGACTCTAAACTAGTTAAACCATTATGGAAAACAGTATGGCAATTCCTCAAGGATCTAGAACTAGAAATACCATATGACCCAGCCATCCCATTACTGGGTATATACCCAAAGGATTATAAATCATGCTGCTATAAAGACACATGCACACGTATGTTTATTGCGGCACTATTCACAATAGCAAAGACTTGGAATCAACCCAAATGTCCATCAGTGACAGACTGGATTAAGAAAATGTGGCACATATACACCATGGAATACAATGCAATACTATGCAGCCATAAAAAAAGATGAGTTCATGTCCTTTGTAGGGACATGGATGAAGCTGGAAACCATCGTTCTCAGCAAACTATCGCAAGAACAGAAAACCAAACACCACATATTCTCACTCATAGGTGGGAATTTAACAATGAGATCACTTAGACATCGGAAGGGGAACATCACACACCGGGGCCTATTGTGGGGAGGGGGGAAAGGGGAGGGATGGCATTGGGAGTTATACCTGATGTAAATGACAAGTTGATGGGTGCTGACGAGTTGATGGGTGCAGCACACCAACAGGGCACATGTATACATATGTAACAAACCTGCATGTTCTGCACATGTACCCTAGAACTTAAAGTATAACATAAATAAATAAATAAATAAATAAATAAATGTATTTAAAAAAGAAAAGAAAAGAAAAAGAAAAAAAAGCAGGTCACTTGCATGTACTTTACAATTATCAGACCCAAAAGGGGGAATCTTGTTCAAATAAGAATTAGGACCTGATGAGAAGTAAAGGTATTAAAAGAATAATCACTCTGAAAAACAAAAAAAAATCTTGGTTCTTTAACCAACAAAACGACTGAAATAAATAAACCTGTTATGTGAGTTTCGTGAATAAAAATTAACTCTGGGCCGGGCATGGTGGCTCACGCCTGTAATTATAACACTTTGTGAGGCTGAGATGGGCAGATCACCTGAGGTAAAGAGTTCGAGACCAGGCTGGCCATAGTAGATCTGTGCTCCAGGGAAGAAGCATGTTGATCAGGCCTAAGCAATCCGTGTATACAGTGTATGTATGACCATCCTCCAGTCTCGCTCAGGGATGGGCACATGATCCAATTAGAGCCAATGGGTGTAATAAGAGTTTCTCTGGCTTTTTTGGGAAATAAATTTTCTTACTTTCTCCCGAAAATGTAATATATGTATTAAATTCTCGAAATGGAGTCCAGTGGTATGATCCTGGCTCACTGCAACCTCTCCTCCCAGGCTCAAATGATCTTCCTTCCTCAGCTTCCCAAGTAACCGGGACTACAGGCATATGCCACCATGCTGGCTAATTTTTGTGGTTTTTTGTAGAGATGGGTTTCGCCGTGTTGCCCAGACTGGTCTTGAACTCCTGGCCTCAAAGGATCTGCCTGCCTCAGCCTCCCAAAGTACTAGGATTACAGGTGTGAGCCACTGTGCCCAGCCTTTGATTTTTCAATGAGCAATAATCATACCTCGGATAAATCTCATTGGTTACAATACTGCCACTATGCAAAGTTTCTGAAATTTGATGATGATGATATTAACAAAAATAGTGAAATAGTTAACACTTATTGAGTGCCGATTATATGCCAGAGAGAGTTCTAAACACTCTACTTATTTACTCCTCACAATAACCATATTGGGTAGGTATAATTAATATTCCCTTTTAGAAATGGTGGAACTGGGCCTAGTGCAGTGGCTCACACCTGTAATCCCAGCACTTTGGGAGGCTGAGGTGGGCGGATTACCTGAAGTCAGGAGTTCGAGACCAGCCTGGCCAACATGGTGAAAAAATTAGCCAGGCATGGTGACACACACCTGTAATCCCAGATACTCAGGAGGCTGAGGCAGGAGAATTGCTTGAGCCAAGGAGACAGAGGTTGCAGTGAGAGGAGATAGTGCCACTGCACTCCAGCCTGGCCAACAGAGTGAGACTCTGTCAAAAAAAAAAAAAAAAAAAAGAAAGGGAAAGAAAGAGAGAGAGAGAGAGTGGAACTGAGGCACAGAGAAGAATTTTGATTAACTTATCTAAGTTCTTATAGCCGGTTTGTGGTGAAGCCAGTTGTCAAACTCAGCTTTCACCCTGAACCACTATATTCTTTTTTTTCTTTTCTTTTCTTTCTTTCTTTTTTTTTTTTTTTTTGGAGACAGAGTCTTGCTCTGTCACCCAGGCTGGAGTGCAGTGGTGCGATCTCAGCTCACTGCAATCTCTGCCTGCCAGGTTCAAGCAATTCTTCTACCCCAGCCTCCCGAGTAGCTGGGACTAAAGGCGCCCGCCACTGCCTTGACTAATTTTTTGTAGTTTTAGTAAGCGGGGTTTTCACCATATTAGCCAGGTGGTCGAACTCCTGTGCCGTCTGCCTTGGCCTCCCAAATTGATGGGATTACAGGCATAGTACCATGCTGGAAAGCCTATATATATATATATATATATATTTTTTTTTTTGAGACAAGTGTCTCACTCTGTTACCTAGAAGGCACGGAGTACAGTGTCACGATCTCGGCTCACTGCAGCCTCCACCTCCCAGGTTCAAGCAATTCTCAGAGCCACTACATTCTATTTCCTTAAGAGAATATAAAGACTGGAATTGCTATTTCCTTTTGCTGTGAAGCCCCAGAACAAAGGCAACTCAGTGGAAAACACATTCTGGAGACAAAACCAGATCACTGAAGACCTGGAACTAATTCTGTCTAAAGTCAGTCCTGACCCTGGAGTTTTTGGCATGTGCGTGCCAAAACATTCCCATTTTTCTTAAGCTACGTTGGGTCTGGTTCTCTTTCGTTTGCAACCAAATAGTCCTCACACAGAACTGTTTATTTTTTGGCCTTTCCCACCAGGCTGTGATCTACACAAGCATATGAATGTTTGTCTTATTTATATCTATGTCCACAAACTTAGCATAATGTACATAATGACATTCAACAAATGTTTGCTATCAGTTCAATAATTCTGCAAACATTTTCTCCTATGTGTCAGAAATTGGGTTAGGTGTGGGAGATGTCAAGGAGAGTGACTGAAAGCTGTTTGCCTGGAGTGTATGGAAGAATAGCTGCTGCAAAGGTTAGTGTGATCAAGAACTCTAGGAAAAGATGTACACACATGCTAGAGTTCTCTGGAGGTTACTGTCACTTTGGCGCTATGTGCCTGGCTGATGGGTATTTCTAGAGTCTTATACATGTCAGTTGTTTTCAGGATTGTCTAAGGTTCTAAGAATGTGTTGTGGTCACCTGCTTCCCCAACTGATGTACATACCAGTTATAGCTGGTCCTGCCATGTAAATTATGTATTTTCTGCTATGCTTCTCTGTGTCTCTTGACTCCCAAAAGTGTATACTGTAAAATGAATATGCCCTACCCATGTCTCAGACTTATGGTGAAGATCCTGTCTGGATATGAAAGTTCTGTTGTATCCAGGTGATAACTGCTTTCTTTCACCTGACCACAAGTGCTAATATATTCTACTGTAGCTAGCATCCCCACAAAAAACATATCAGTTAGCCTCACTAGCAGTTCCATTCCACTTGTAGTGAACATCTGTTGTTCTTGTCTGTCCCAAATTTCTCCCTCTTCTTCTGGCAAAAAGTACCCTATGGCCGGGTGTGGTGGTTCACACTTGCAATCCCAGGACTTTGGGAGGCTGAGGTAGATAGATCACTTGAGCTCAGGAGTTTGAGACCAGCCTGGTCAACATAGGGAAACCCCGTCTCCACAAAAATTACAAAAATTAACTGGGTGTGCTCGTATGCACCTATAGTCCCAGCTACTAGGGAGGCTGAGGTGGGAAAATCACTTGAGTCTGGGAGTTTGAAGCTGCAGTGAGCCCTGTTTACACCACTGCACTCAAGCCTGGGTGACAAAGTGAGACCCTGTTTCAAAAAAACCCATTTTTTTTAAAGTACTCTACAGTTCTTAGAGAAGTTTCCTCTCCATTGTTCTGTGGAGTGCTTGTGGAGTTATTACTCTGGGCCTCTTGCTACAGATGGGCATACCACCACAGCGTGGGCAGCCAAAATAGCTCACCCCTTGGTGAAGCAACTGGGCCAGGGAAGGGCACATGACACAGAGCCCAAGCTGGACCACTCAGAGATGTTCATTTGGATTTTATATACTGCTTTGTGAAAGTGAGAAGTTTTCCTTTGCCTTTGGGCTCATAAACTGGGATGATGTAAATCTAGACTTTCTATGGAAGTTCTTCCCATGCAGACCCCATCTCCCTCATCCAGCATCCCTCTGTTGCATAAAATAAACTACCAAGATGCAAGCTTTCCTCCGTATGATCTATGTGAAACCTGCTTAAATTGCTTATAGAAGCATGTCTATGGTTCATAAGCTCCAAGTTCTGATCTCATCCTCACAAAGTTTCAAATGCCTTCAAATTCTACATTTACAATATTCTAACATGTCTGTGTTGAGTAAATTTATGAAGAGGAAAAATAAAGGGCAAGTTTCATGATAATCATTTTCATGGTGCCATATGATAACCGGGCCAGACCTCTGTCCCTTCTTCAGGGGTTTCTGAGCAGTGAGTAGGAGAGAGCAGGTTATGCAGGAGAGGTCTCCGCAGTGAGTAGGAGAGAGCTGTGGGTATAATACAACATACCATTAAAAGAAGCTTTTTTTTTTTTTTTTTTTTTTGATACAGAGTCTCACTCTATTGCCCAAGCTGGAGTGCAGTGGCACAATCTCGGCTCACCACAACCTTTGCCTCCCGGGTTCAAGCAGTTCTCGTGCCTCAGCCTCCTGAGTAGCTGGGATTACAGGCATGCACCACCATGCTGGGCTAATGTTTGTATTTTTAGTAGAGAAGGGTTTTCGCCATGTTGGCCAGGCTGGTCTCGAACTCCTGGCCTCAAGTGATCTGCCTGCGTTGGCTTCCCAAAGTGTTGGGATTATAGGCGTGAGCCACTGCACCTGGCCAAAGGAAGCATTTGATTAAAACAGATATTAGAAATTTTCCTTGTTCATTTCCTGTGTGTAAACAGTATTGATGGCAGCATTCAGTGTTGAGGTGTATTAAACTACGTGGCAGCAGTGGGAAGCACCCAAGTCCCCAGTTCACCAGCTGTATCCCCTGCCCCAATATGGACACTCAACTTTATAACAAAACTCAATCTATAGAGAAAAATACCCAGGAATTGGGAGCTGGGTGTGGTGTGTGGAGAGACAGAAAAAAGGGAGACAGAGTCAAACACTTAACAAAACTTTTTAAGCTCCTGCGGCACTGATTTTTCAGTTACAGGGCCTAATATATTTTGTTTTTCCCAACCTTAAACTGATTTGGGCCGGGTGCAGGGGCTCACACCTGTAATCTCAGCACTTTGGGAGGCCAAGGCGGGCGGATTACGAGATCAAGAGATCGAGTTCAGCTTGGCCAACATGGTGAAACCCCGTCTCTACTAAAAATACAAAAATTAGCAAGGCGTGGTGGCGCACGCCTGTAGTCCCAGCTACTTGGGAGGCTGAGGCAGGATAATTGCTTGAACCCGAGAGGCGGAGGTTGCAGTGAGCTGAGATCAGGCCACTACACTCCAGCCTGGCAACAGAGCGAGACTCCATCTCAAAAAAAAAAAAAAAAAAACGGCTGACATGAATTGTCACCTTCAACCACAATACTTTTTTCTTTCTTTCTTCTTTGTTTTTTTAGACAGGGTCTTGCTCTGTCACTCAGGCTGAAGTACAGTGGTGATCGTAGCTCACTGCAGCCTCGAACTCCTGAGCTCAAGGGATCCTCCAGCTTCAGCCTCCCAAGTAGCTGGGACTTACAGGCACACACCACTATGCCCAGATAATTTTTTAACCTTTATTTTTTGTAGAGACAGGGTCCAGCCATGTTGCCCAGGCTGGTCTCGAACTCTAGCCTCAAGTGATCCTTCTGACTTAGCTTGCCAAATTCGTGGGATTACATGCGTGAAGCACTGCACCTGGCCCCAAAAGACTTCCTACTAGTATATTACTCCTATTTGGTAAAGAGAAGTCCAAAGAGGAAGCCTAAAGAAAATCCCAAGCCAATAAAATACTAACTTATTTTATGTTTTGATTGCCAGCTGTTTATGTTTCATATGCTGTGTGGCAGAAATCTGGTAGGAATTGATGTAGATTTTTTTTAATCCTGGCAGATGTCAGCCAAAGCAAAGGGCATAACAAAATCACCAACTGGTTCTGAAGATACATTCCAAAAACCTCTCAGTCCACAAACATGCTGCCCAACCCTTCCTATAGTCACAGATGTCCCAGACAATCAACCGTGATGCACTGATCATGGGATGCCTGCCAGAAGATAGTGTCAGAGAAGTGGGATGAATATTTACCTCCTTACACATACACAGTAATAGCTAACACTTTAAAACATTTTCCATGGACCAGGCATGGTGCTAAGCACCTTACATGTTACTTAATCTAACTTACTTAATCTTCACACAACCCTCTGAAGAAGGTAACATTAACCCCATTTTACAGATAAAGAAAAGAATCCTCGGCTTGGTTATGAAAATGACACAAAGTAAGGGCAGTCACTGACCTTCTACATGAAACTCCAAAGTCAATGTCTTTTTTTTTTTTTTTTTTTGAGACAGAGTCTCACTGTGTCGTACAGTGGCACAATCTCAGCTCACTGCAACTTCCACCTCCTGGGTTCAAGCAATTCTCCTGCCTCAGCCTCCTGAGTAGCTGGGATTACAGGCATGAGCCGCTGCACCCAACCCAAAGTTTGTTTTTGTTTTGTTTTTGAGACTGAGTCTCACTCTGTCTCTAGGCTGGAGTGCAGTGGTGGTGCAATCTTGGCTCACTGCAACCTCCGCCTCCTGGGTTCAAGCAATTCTCCTGCCTCAGCCTCCCAAGTTGCTGGGACTACAGGCGTGTACCACCACGCCCAGCTAATTTTTGTATTTTTTTTTTTAGTAGAGACAGGGTTTCACCATGTTGGCCAGGATGGTCTTGATCTCTTGACCTTGCAATCCACCCACCTGGGCCTCCCAAAGTGCTGGGATTACAGGTGTGAGCCACCGCACCCAGCCCAAAGTCAATGTTTTTAACTGCTGCTGTATTGTACTATTTTTCCATCCACTGCTTCATTTCTTCAGGGCTGGATTTATTTTGGACTCTGAGGGAGCTTCTTTTTTTTTTTTTTTTTTTGAGACAGAGTGTCGCTGTGTCGCCCAGGCTGGAGTGCAGTGGCGCCATCTCGGCTCACTGCAAGCTCCGCCTCCTGGGTTCACGCCATTCTCATTCCTCAGCCTCCCGAGTAGCTGGGACTACAGGCACCCGCCACCTTGCCCAACTAATTTATCGTATTTTTAGTAGAGACGGGGTTTCACTGTGTTAGCCAGGATGGTCTCGATCTCCTGACCTCATGGTCCACCCTCTTCAGTCTCCCAAAGTGCTGGGATTACAGGCGTGAGCCACCACGCCCGGCCTGAGGTGGCTTCTTTAACTTATTAATGGCTTGGTGCAGATGTGTATCTGATAGGTACTTGATACTAAAAGGTTTTTAGGTCAGGACTTTCTTATATTGAATTGTGTTCTACCAACTGTTGCGTACTTGGCCTAAGTACCTTGGCCCTTATGGGTTAAAATGGAAGAATCTGTTGCCTCCATGTGCAGGGCATTTTAAAAGGATTGGCATTTTTAAAAGATTTTCACAAAATGGATCACATTATATGAGAATATAGAGCTCAAGAAGAAACTCTGTACATGATCAGCTTTATTTTCCGGTCTGTAAAATCACACTTCTATCAGGCATCCTTCTATAGACATGTTTGAGTGAGATGAGCAACAGAGCAAGACTCTGTCTCAAAAAAAAAAAAAAAAAAAAAAAGGCTCAGCTTGGTGGCTCACGCCTGTAATCCCAGCAATTTGGGAGGCCGAGGCGAGCAGATTGCCTGAGCTCAGGAGTTCAAGACCATCCTGGGCAACACAGTGAAAACACATCTCTACTAAAATACAAAAAAAATTAGCTGGGCGTGGCGGTGTGCGACTATAGTCCCAGCTACTCAGGAGGCTGAGACAGGAGAATTGCTTGAACCCGGGAGGCAAAGGTTGCAGTGAGCTGAGATCATGCCACTGTAATCCAGCCTGGGCGACCGTGCAAGACTCTGTCTCCAAAAATAAAAGATAAAAATAGAGACAGGGTCTTGCTTTATTGGTCAGGTTGGTCTCAAACTCCTGGCCTCAAGCAGTCTTCACACCTCTGCCTCCCAAAGTGCTAGAATTATAGGTGTGAGCCCTTGCACCAAACCTGCTTTTTGTTTGTTTGTTTTAAAAGCTCACAGCCAGGCATAGTGGCTCACAGCATTCCAGCCCGGGCGTCAGTGCGAGATTCAGTCTTGAAAATAAAAAAATAAAAATTAAAATAAGGATCCGAAAAGCAAGCTATCTGCTTCAGTGGGATATGTATATGATTTGTTCTCAACACTACCTCTTGTAGTAAGGGTCCTTGCTCTTCGAGTTGGTCATTCCTCTCTTCACCTATGTTGTCAACCACTCTCAGATGGCAACTCCCCCTCAGCATTAAAAACATGCCCTAGTTTCTTCTTCTTTGGGGAGAAAAGAAAGATTACTTTCGTCTCTTCTGTCTACAGCCAAGCTTCTTGGAATTCCAAATTATCTATCTTCCCACCTCTACTGAAATTGATCTTGCCAAGGTCAAGACTGACTTCCTGGTTGCAATGTCTAGTCAAGTCATTTAATACTTTTCTTCCTGTCATGTGCAGTATTTGACATCATTGACACTCCTTCCATCTTGAAACTGTATTCCTCCTTGGCTTTTTCAACACCACTCAAAACCAGATTTCCTTCCACCTTCCTGTCCTGGCAGGGTCCTCTTCCTTCACCTACCCCTTAAAAGATGCCCCTCCAATCCTGATCTCTTTTCCTGAAATTGTGATAGCAAAAATGTTCTCTTCTAGTTATTTCATACATTTGGGAGTGGAAAGAGATTCAGGCTTTCCCTAGTATTTTTAAATTTTTTTATGGAAAATTTCAAATATATTCAAAAGGAGTGCAATAAATAATAAACTTCCACGTGTCTGTCACCTAGCTTGAACTCATACAAACACTTTATCATTCTCTTTTACCTCTTCTGCCATAAGCCCTTATTCTCCCTGCTGGAGTTTTTTTTTTTTTTTTTTTTAATTTATTTTAGAGACAGGGTCTCACTCTCTCTCCGAGGCTGGAGTGCAGTGGCACAATCATAGCTCACTGCAGCCTCAAATTCCTGGGCTCAGGAAGTCCTCTGCATTCAGCCTCCCGAGTAGCTTAGACTACAGGTGTGTGCCACCATACTCAGCTAATTAAAAAATTTTTTTTGTAGAGATAGAGGTCTCACTATGTGTCCCTGGCTGCTCTTCAACTCCTGAACTCAAGCAGTCTTCCTGCCTAGTGCTCCCAAAGTGCTGGGATTATAGACATGAGCCATTCACACCCACTCAACACCCCCGAAGTATTTTTATTTATTTATTTGTTTGTTTATTTATTTATTTATTTATTTTTTCGAGACAAATCTCACTTTGTCACCCAGACTGGAGTGCAGTGGCACAGTCTTAGCTCATTGCAACTTCTGCCTCCCAGGTTCAAGTGATTTTCCTGCTTCGAGTAGCTAGGATTATAGGCATGCCCCACTATGCCAGCTAATTTTTTTGTTTTTAGTAGAGCATGCTCAGCTAATTTTTTTGTATTTTTAGCAGAAATAGGCTACTTGGCCAGGCTGGTCTCAAACTCTTGAACTTGTGATCCACCCGCCTCAGACTCCCAAAGTGCTAGGATTACAGGTGTGAGCCACCTCTCCCAGGCCCCTGGAGTATTTTTAAATAAACCTCTTGTAAATTATAACATTTCACCTGTATATACTTCAGTATGTATCTGTAACAAAGACCTTTATTGTAACATAACCACAATATCATTATCACACCTGTACAAAATTTTTTTTTAAAAGTTTCCTTTTTTTTTTTGTTTTGTTTTTTTGAGATGGAGTTTCACTCTTGTCACCCAGGCTGGAGTGCAATGGTGCGATCTTGGCTCACTGCAACCTCTGCCTCCCAGTTTCAAGCCATTCTCTTGCCTCAGCTTCCCGAGTAACTGGGATTACAGGTGGGAGCCATTGTGACTGGCTAATTTTTGTATTTTTTTTAGTAGAGATGGGGTTTCACCATGTTGGCCAGGTTGGTCTTGAACTCCTGACCTCAGGTGATCTGCCTACCTCGGCCTCCCAAAGTGCTAGGTGTGAGCCATTGTGGCCGGCCCCCATCTCTATTTTTTTTTTTTTTTTTTTTTTGAGACACAGTCTTGCTCTGTTGCCAGGCTGGAGTGCAGTGGCACGATCTCAGCTCACTGCAACCTCCGCCACCTAGGTTCAAGCAATTCCCTGCCTCAGCCTCCTGAGTAGCTAGGACTACAGGCGTGCCACCATGCCTGGCTAATTTTTTGTATTTTAGTAGAGACGGGGTTTCACCATGTTGGCCAGGATGGTCTCGATCTCCTGACCTCGTGATCCGTCTATTTTTAAAAAGAAAGAAAAAGCAACTCTACTAATTTTTACTATTATTTCCTCTCCTTTTGAAAGGCTATGTTAAATTCCCATACACCCGTGCCACTTCTGGCTTTGATGACCTTCACTCCCTTATCACACCATAGGGGCAGCTCTTATTGCTCAGGACACACATGAACACAGAGATTTTCCCCATTACTGCTAAGAGACCCAACAGTCTGCTTTGGAATTAGATAATGCATTGAGAAAGCTAGCATTTATCTCAGATCAGACTATTTGAATGATAGGAGGAACATAGGATTGAGAAACTTTCGTTCCCTGGAAGGGAACACGCCAGTTGTGAAAAGCCCAAAGTTGTAAATTGTCAGATGGTGACTGCCTGGGAAACCTATCAAGATTCCTGACAGCTCAGCTGAGAACCTAATTACCAGTTACAAAGAGAGACAGGAAAAACGTGTTGTCAGAGTGCGCCTGGTCAGAGAGAATGAAGTATGATGTCCCAGCCTCATCACCAGCCTCCTTCTTGTTTCGACTAGAACAAAACACAATTAGTATAATTGACATTACACATGTTTATTATCTGGAACAAAGGAACCATGTCAAACCATAACTCTGTGTCAGCTGAGTCTTTGGTGATCACATAAACTGAACAATGGCATTTGACCTGATTGTGCAAAAACACTTCCGGGATTCTCAGTGCCAAGGATAATACCATCCTGTACTTAACTTTTCACCTGGAGTTTACACAAACTTCAACCAATCCTCCTAATTTCCTGGAGTGAAGAGGAGCAGTGATCTTTTGTTCTAGTGAAGCCCAGAGAGGGATAAGAACTTACCTAAAGCCACACAATCAGCAAATCAGCATCTTTTCTTTTCTTTTCTTTTCTTTTTTTTTTTTTGAGTCTCTCACTCTGTCACCAAGGCTGGAGTGCAATGGCATGATCTCAGCTTACCGCAACCTCTGCCTCCCGGGTTCAAGCGAGTCTCCTGTCTCAGCCTCTCGAGTAGCTGGGATTACAGGTGCCTGCCATGACACCCGGCTAATTTTTCTTTCTTTTTCCTTTTTTTTTTGGTGTGTGTTTTTGTAGAGATGGGGTTTCACCGTGTTGCCCAGGCTGGTCCAGAATTCCTGAGCTCAGGCAATCCACCTGCCTCGGCCTTCCAAAGTGCTAGGATTACAGGTGTGAGCCACCGCGCCCGGCCAGCATCTTATTTTCTAAGGAAAATAAATTAGTATCAGCCATGCTGCAACACCAACATGAGGAAATCAGCGCTCTTCACCAAGAATCCCTGTGCTGGGGAAAACCAACATTAGTGTATTCACATGCTAGTTTTTACAAAGACTTCTAGTCTTGCAAAACTCACCCACACTTCCCACTCTCTTACCTCAATTGTATCAGCAGTAATTAAGCATGAATGCTAACTTTCTCAGTGGGAGATTTTTTTTTTCCAGTTCTTGAAAACAGGGACCTGGCACTTACAGCAGCGGGGGGATAGAGAGAGAATTAATATTTACTGGGGACCTATTATATTCCAGATAGTATGGTTTACCTCTATCTAATCTGTAAGCCAACTGGCAAAGTAGATGCTAGTATAGATATCATCAGATGCAATACCTGGAGCTCAGAAAGTTTGAGTAAATTGCCCAAGCTCACATATTTAGTAAATGGCTAAGCAGAATTTTTAACTTTTTATTTATCTGTTTATGTACCTTTTTTTTTTTTTTTTTTGAGACTGAGTCTCACTGACGCCCAGGCTGGAGTGCAGTGGCGCAATCTCGGCTCATTGCAAGCTCCGCCTCCTGGGTTCATGCTATTCTCCAGTCTCAGCCTCCCCAGTAGCTGGGACTACAGGCGCCCGCCACCATGCTCGGCTAATTTTGTTTTTGTATTTTTAGTAGAGACAGGGTTTCACCGTGTTAGCCAGGATGGTCTCGATCTCCTGACCTCGTGACCTGCCCGCCTCGGCCTCCCAAACTGCTGGGATTACAGGCATGAGCCACCACGCCCAACCTGTTTATATATCTTTTAGAACAGAGTTTGAAGTCTCACTGTGTCACCCAGGCTGGAGTGTGGTGGCACTATTTTGGCTCACTGCAACCTCTGCCTCGTGGGCTCAAGCAATTCTTGAGCCTCATTCTCCTGAGTAACTGGGATTACAGGCCTGTACCACTACACCCAGTTAATTTTTTGTATTTTTAGTAGAGATGGGGTTTCGCTATGTTGGCCAGGGTGGTCTCAAACTCCTGTCCTCAAGTGATCCACCCACCTCG
>NW_022161611.1:0-13048 GCF_008728515.1 Papio anubis
ATCCCCACGAGGCTCTCCAGCCTAGGTGCCCTCACCACAGGCAGAGCCACGGAAGAGAATTGCGTGCTGAACTGGAAACACCCCAATCTGCTCAGTCAACACAGAAAGACAACAGCCACCTACAGCTGCTGAGCCCCGAAACGTGGACCCTGGGCCTGAAGGGTTGAATCTGGAATTTAATCTGTGAAGTTCTTTTCAAATGTGTTTAGCTATGTTATCAAATCTTTATTCTAATTAAATTTAAAGGAGCCTCTGGCTATGGGCTCCCTTGTCGGGCACCACAGCTCCAGAGAGTAAGAATGGGAAGGAGAGGCCCAGAGCCTCTCTGCATTCTCCACCCTAATTCAACACGTCATCATAAGGAAAGGCACTCCAGGAGAGGTGTGCATGGGAAGAACTGGGTTGGCCCTGACACAAGCATGACCCCCATGGCATCACAGCTGCCTCAGCCAACAGGCAAAAGACAATGATGCCCACCTGGACAGTCCACTGGATGTGATGATGCACCCCAAGCCCTAGTCCCACAGCAGCCAGAGACCACCCGCTGCTCATGCCGGCTGAAACAGGCAGAGCTACCCGAGCCATCAAAAGCAGGAATTAAGGAGGCGATTCCCACGACACACGTGACACTCCTGAGACAGACACAGGCTTCGCTGCGAAAGTGCAGAGGACGGTGCAGTACCCTAGGCAGGCTGCTTCTTCCAAGGATAAGGGAAGAAACCAGATCCATTTCCTTGTAGGAGAATCATTTGTACCGTGATTAGACAGAAGACAGAAGGTGGCTGATATCGTCAAATCATCAAGCACCTCACGGCTGCTTCTCCAAGGAAGGCCTGGAAACTTGCAGCCACCCGCGTAGGGGCCGCAGTGTTTACAATGGAGATACGGGCGGCCGAGGTCTGGCTTCCTCAGGGAAGCTAAATTTGAACTTTCACCACTGAGGAATCGGTCATTTACACTCACTCACCCTCAATGCAGAAGAGGGCTTAAGACACTGCACCAGACTTCAACACTCAGGGTTAGGGTCAGGGTCAAATTCACAAGTTTTACAAAATGTATTTACTTGGGATGCCAGAAGAGATGTAGCTTCACACCGCCCCAGCTCCAGGGTTTGCTTAGCCCCTTCACCAGTGGATCTCACCAACAGATGACACATCCAAGCCTCGTCCATGGCAGCACAGAAAACCACTTGGAAGACAGCCACTCCCACCAAGCTTCCTGACTTTGGTGTTTAAAATCTGCATCATTTAAAATCTGCATCTCATACGTGAGATTACACTCCTCCAAACAACGACATTGCGACTGTCATTTCACCCAAAAGGGCTTTAGGAAATGACACGCGGCCCAGACGCCAGAGGTCGCCGGCCGCCTTACTCTAGCCTAATTCCTTTGTGCCTGTATGGAGCCTTCACAGATACAGCCCATTAATGACCGTATGAGAAGCTCAGGGCATAGACGAACTCAGTGCTGAATTTTTCCATTTATCACCCTTTTGTTTTGTCCAGAAGACAGCTGAGAAAGGCGGGGGCAGATCATCTCCTCGAGTGTAATGACTCCAGCCACTTCTCTTCACCCCAGGTCACCCCTCAGTCACACGCTTTTGAGAAGCCAAAGCAATTCTGTTCCCTTCACTCTGGGTTCCAAGCACTAAATTCTTCCCTTTTATCAATTAGATTATCAAGCAGCCGTTTGTAATCTGGACTGCAATCTGATACAAAATTTAAAGCTAATTTAGGTTGTGGTAATAGCGCCTATTTACATTATAGATAAGGCATGAAAGAAAACTTTAATCTGTTCATAGGACCAACTTTGTCAACAAACCAATTATTCAAGCAATGATTGTCTACAGTTAGATGCAAATTACTTTGCTCATAAAAGATTTTCCAGTAGGAATTTTTAAATCCATGGTCTGTCTTTCCTGAGCCTGTCTCTGCACCTTCCCCGAGTGCACAGCAGGACTTCTCAGGGCATCCCATCAGCAGGCCCACTGAAGAGAATAAGCCCGCAGCCCCCAGCCCAGGAATCAAGTCCGAGCCCCAGCAGCCCCTCGTCCAGCCGGGGCTTCTCACCAGCACAGCACCCAGAGGTCTTCCAGGTTTAATGCCACGTGTGCGTGGAAAGTAGAGTGCTGGAAAGACCACAGTGGACATTCTACAAATGCAAATTCCCTCCTGGAACAGCCCAGCAACCCTCTGTACCTTCCCCAAAGTACCCATGCCAGGCAGGCGTAGACAGTCTAATGGGGTGCCTGGGAATCAGCATTTAACACGATTCTGATGAATAAAAAAGTTGAGAGGCCAGTCAGCGAGAGGCTGCCGTGGCCTCCACTCATTTGCAGGCTCTGAAGAGACAGATTCAGGTAACAGGCCAGACAGGACAGGACAAGGATGGGGAGGTGGAGGGCAAATTCCATGGACCACCAACCACCCCGCCATCCCCACTGAGACTCCGTGATTTAAGGAGAGGCAAAGCCAGGCAGAAACGATGCCCGCACCACGCGAGGGACAGATTTCACCTAAAGTGCACAGCGTGTGGCTGAGGCCCAAGGTTGGGCAAGCCGGGAGCTCAGAACGGGCTTCACTGGCCCAGAGGTGTCCCCCACACCTAGACCAAGCACAGACCTCCCAAGCACTGCCTGTGTCTCCTACCTGGCTTATTTCCTGTCCCCCTTCTGTGTTGGTTTCTCAGCCGCACCCTGAAATGCACGACCTCTACCCCACATCCCTCTCAAGATTGGTGGACTGAAAAGAGCAGGTGGGGTAAGAGTTGGGCTCTGGGGCCAACGTCCTGCCTGAGACGTTAGTTCCATCCCACCCAGTTGTGATGTGAGCCTGTGAGATTTCTCAAATGTGAGATGAGAAGGTAACTGAACCCACGTCCGAGGGCGGCTGTGGAGACTGAGATCATATATAGCCACACCTCGGCGTCCAGCACACGTGAGATACCAGCTATGTTGCCCCTGATGGGAATCCCTCTATGCCCCCTCTGCTACCAGAGCCAACTCCCAGCAGTAGCTGTGGAGGGTGCGTCCTCTATTCCCACTCCACTCACCTCCCATCACTCCATGCAGTGACCTGCCACGCAGCGTCCACCAGCAAACCCGGCCCCACTGGATAACTGACCACCCCCCCTCCCACTTTGGGTCATCTTCCACTTGCGGTTCCGAAGCAGGCCGAGAAACCGCCCTCAAGGGCACTCACCTGTTCCTTATTGCACGTAATGACCTGCCACGCAGGACCACCAGCAAACCCGGCTCCACCATCCACGTTCTGGTGGGTAACTGGCCCCCTGCCCCGCTTCCCTCCTGGGGTGCCTCGAGGCTCAGAAACTGCCCTCCAAGGGCACTCCATCTGTTCCTTTATTGCACTAATACCTTTACAGAAATCCACTTTGACTTCAGCACTGTGTAAGTGACAATTTAGGGAATCTATTTGTGTTTCTCCCAAGAGCTTGAGATCACGTACACCTCATCAGCATCCCAGAGAACCAGCACTGTCCCACTGTATTTACGCATTCCAAATACTAAAAATGCTACTGGTATTTGATTTCAAGTGATAAAATGCTGGGAAAACATGAAACAAATATCTCAACAGTTTGATTCAATCATAACATGAAGCTATACATCCAAGTTGTAAAGCCTCATGCATTTATAACATCTTATGTATGGTCGCTTTGCTGATTAACATAAATTACGAGAATCTCTGAGAAACAGGTTTTCTGGCATTAGCGACCAAAGGAAAACTGGGTTCTGGCTGGCTTATGGGCCTGTAGAGGCAGACATATCTGCTGACACACCGCTCCTTCCCACTGACGCGTGGGCTCTCATCCCAGGCCTCGCCTCGACGCTTCTGCAGGCCTCTGAGGAGGCAAGCTGACTCCGCTCATTATTTTCAAATGCACAACTGTTGCTCTCACATTCGCAGATGGAGCTCAAGGCACGAAGCAGGCACTCACACAAAATACTACACAGCGCCCACGCCAGGTGGACGGGTGGTTTTACCTTCCTAAAGCTCTATGTATGAGTTTTATAGCCATGCCACAAACGGATTTTAGACTCTCAAGACATACTTTGTTTGCTTTGCGCAACAAAAGTTAAAAGACTATCACCAGATATATGGCCTTGAAACTGTGGCATAATCATTTGGGAACAGAGCCTCTGCTAGATCAAGATAAGCACTTGGGACAACACTTCGTGACTCAGTCCACATTAAATCCATCCAGAGCAGAGGCCTCCTGCATTGTGCCTCTTGTAATTTCTGTGATTTCTGTAAAATGAGGTATTGCAGTGCAATAAGGAACAGATGAGTGCTCTTTGGAGGGCAGTTTTGTTTCACCAGCCACACGGGCCACATTCAGGCTGAAGCCGCCCACTTCCAGAAAATGAACACTGTCCGCCGAGGTGTGCCTGGCTTCTCCCCCTTTTTCCAGAACTTAACAAAACCTTGAAAGGACAGGTCTGTAGAAAACAAACCACATGCGATTCCTTCTGCCGCAGTTCAGGCTGTAGGAAGCTCCTTTCAGCCCTCACCGTGTTCTTGACCTTGGTCTCATAAGAAATAAAGTCAGAATTCTAGTCCCTGTCTCCTGGGCAGTGTGGCAGGCATACATACCTTCAGCGTTACATGAGGAAAGGCGTGCAAGCCCCTTCCTTCAGCAAAACTGCACAGTTCCCAGAACCCTCTGATGCCATCCCCCACGCCCACTGGGGAACACCTGACAGAGCATACATTTCAATGGCAAGCACCTTCGTGGACTGGTTTTCTATTCCTCCACTAAATCACCCCAAATTCTAGCACCTCCTAAACACTGACTTATTTTCTCCCACTTCTGGAAAGCTGGAGTCCAAAAACAGGTCCCACCAGCTAACGCCGAGGTGTCAGCAGGGCTGGCTCATGAAGCGGGTTGTCTTGCTCTCCACAGAGTCTTAGAGGCTTCCAGATCCCCTGGTCTATATGGCACCTACTGTCTTCAGGGATCCACAGCGCCCTGATGGCCTCCCTCAACAGGAAGACGAGAGAACCGAGCCCGGCTCCACTGCTAAGGCTAAACCTCACTCACCCTCTCAGCTCTCCCTCACACACTCCCGTGCCAGCTAATATAGATTCCACTTTTAATTCAGTATCACCTGTGTAAGGGTGTAAGTGCCCAGCTGTGAACTGGCTAACCTCGCCACAGCAGACCCCTGGAATAATCCCCACAGGCTATGGACCACTCCACAAGCACAGTGACCACCTGCACCCCCATGCCCAGCAGAGCCCTCCTTGCCTCCCCCGTGGACTCAGGGTCTGCAGCTACCAGAGGGCCCTGGATAAAAAAAAGACAGCCCTAAGTCGGGAGGCACCACCAGAGGTTGGGTTCCCGTACTTTGGCAGCCCAGGTGGACAGTGTGCCTCGCGCAACTCCATCACAAGAATAACAGCTGCACGCGGCTAGTGCAGTGGCTACCCCTCGGCCCAGCTGGTCACGCTTGCCACATCACCACCTGACGCCCAATCAGGACTCAGCTGCTGCGTCCAGGCATCGGCCCCTGTAAGAACATCTCTGGATCACACCACAGTACTGATTGCTACATCAGGGCCACACGCGGCTGTTCCTATTTACAGGAGGACGCCACAGCCAATCTGGCTGGACTGAGAACATTTCCCACTGTATACCTACAAACGCATTTTATCATGCCATTAAACTTTTATGGCTTTTTTTTCTGCTTCTATCTACTTATGGGAGTGTTTTCTGTTCTTATGACTGCAGTGATACTTTGGGTTTTACAACTATTAATGTGTAAAATTAGTTTGAAGTCGCCTTTATCATTAAATGACATTTCAAAAAGGCAGTCAGAGGCACCTAACCTGGAGGCTCTTTTCTTCTGGAGCCAAACCTACATTGGACTCAAAGAAAATGGCACACGGAGAGGGGCTGGATCTCTAGCGCCCATTCCCTTAGGCTCTCTTTGGGAGCAGATATGGATGGAGAAGCTCCTGGGTTGCAATTGCCTTACTAAAGAAAAGTTCATTTGGGTAATGGGTGCTAGACGCAGAGATTAAGTAAACTTATGAAAAGAAGTTCATATTGAACCACAGCTTCCTAAAACAGAACTAAAAACTAAATCTCCCTAGCTCTGAATTGGGAAAAAGCAGAAGCGATGATCAGGATACAAAAAAATGACAAAGTATCTGAAACAGGAGAATAATCAAGGGTCTCTGTCTCTTCTGTGTGAGTGGGGAGCCTCGCATCTGGCTTGGATTTGTAGCTGCCACTACCTTGACCGAAGGTCCCCAACCCCAGCCTAGCAAGTGGAGCAGAATGCTCACCATTTCAAGGTTTAGCGGTAAAGCTCTGCAACCTCACAACCACTAATTGGTGAATTCTGTTGACCCAATCTGTTGGCTGGAGTATCTAACGCATTAACCACTGGGTCATGCTAAAAATTATTCCAATTGCTTTTGTTTTCTACCGAAGATGCATTTGAATGTTCTTGGTTTGCAGTTGGCTGGTTCTGATGTTTGGTCTGAGGAGGCCTAAGTAACCGGAGAGTGAAGAATCTGAAAACTCAAGATAATTTGTAGGTGTTGGTTCAGAGATGAGACTCTAACCTGAGAGCCACTGGATTTGCCCAGCACGGCGCTGCAGAGGGCTTCAGAAGCATCGGGCTACGATACAGTCAGCTATTAAAAACAACATGCTGACACATTCCCCCAGGTGTGTGTGTACACATGCCCTGTACACGCTTAAATGTCTGTCTACATGCTAATACTACAGCACACACCCCCAGGTGTGCATACACTCTGTACACGCCACGCCTGTCCATAATAGCACACACCCCCGCAGGTGTGCACACACTTGTACACATTCGCCCCTGCCACGCCAGCACACATCCCAGGTGTGCATACACGTCAGTAACACACTCACATCCCTCCAACACCACCCCAGGGTGCACACATCACTGCACATACCACGCCTGTCCCCTGCAGCCTGAGCCAGTCACATAGAGGCAGAGGAGGAGAGAGGAAGGACGGAAGGCACTGCAGGTTCTGGCCGGTTCCCTCTCTACCTCGGGAGAGACCTCATGTGATCCTGCTGTCACCACGCCTGGGCCTATCCTCCATCCTCCCACCGGGATCAGGAGGATTCTTCCCACTGCACAGAGCTGTGATGAGTACGAACAGAAGATTGCAAGAGCTCACTTACAAGGTGCTGAGCACGGGCCTCCATGAGGCTTTTCTGCTGTGGTTGACATCATCAAACAAGAGGCTGACGGCCTGCAGAGAATGTCACTGGCTGAGAAACTGAGAAACGTGACCCAGGACTTTAGAAGGTCTAAGAACAGTCAACAAACCAAAATCCAAGGTTTTGTTTTGTTTTCTAAAATTACAGCCTGTTTTTTTCTTTTTCTCATGCTGTACCTTGCATCATTTAGTTTAATTTCAAAGCAAGTCCAATAAATACACACAAAAATCACAGGACTGAGCATGGAGCATTTGTTTCACTGCACCCAGCCTTAGGACACATTAAGGAAAGATACGATTCCCGGATCTTGATTAGGAAAAGGCTACCCTGGTGCACCTGCTGGGCAGCCAAACTGCAGCTGTTGATGCTGCCCCCAAGCTGCTTGGATGAAGGAGAAGACTCGAGGTCTCTTTCTCTCCTGCCTTCACCCAGGAGAGAAGGTGGGGAGAAAGCGTGGAGAAAACAGGAAGAAGGAGGGGAAGGAGGAGAGGGAGGGGGAGAGGGAGAGAGGAGGGCGAGGGAGGAGAGAGGTAGGGAGGGAGGGAGGAGAGGAGAGAGGGAGAGGAGGGGGGGGAGGTGTGGAGAGAGAGGGGAGGGAGGGAGAGAGGAGGAAGGAGGGAAGAAGCGAGGAGGGGGGAGGAAGGGAGAGAGGATGAGGGAGGGCGGTGAGGAGGAGGTGGAGGGAGGGAGGAGGGGCATGTTCCATCCACTCAAGCAAGCAGCTGCACCCTGCAGAGAGAGAATGGAGGGTGTGTTGCCTCCTCAGGACAGCAAGTTCACGCTTGTTTATAATTGTTAGCATAAACAATGACCCGCTTTGAGGACAGCTGCAATTGGAGTTGACAACGCTTTTATTTTCTTATGCTGGATATTGGGGACCTGGACTTAAAGCACCTAGCCTTGCCTCTTTCACCAGATGGGCCAATGCCTCTCTATACTTGACTCCTCTATTTTTAACTAAATACCCGACACTGAATGACTAGGAATTATGATGTGTAGGATACCTTTACTACAGTAACGCTAAACCACGTTTAAACGCACCTGCCCAGGACCGGCCCGGGTATAGGAAATTCAAGCCTGCACAGTCTGCCAATCCAAATGAGCATTTCCATCAAGAAACCCTAGACCAAGAGCTGTGCTAGACACTGGGTATAAAAGATGGGGATAATGGAAGATGTGGGAATAGAACTGGTGAAGCCTCTAAAATGCTGGTAGTTACGTATTGCTCACTGCATGGGGGTGATGGGGATAATGTAAGATGGAATTAGGAACTGAGAAGCCTCAAATACCTTACTTAATTCCCCCTAATGCAAGTACTAAGCTTCAACCTGATGGCTGTAATGTCTAAATTCACTTTTTCTTTATTCCAGTTCTACATAACAAGCATAAATAATCACAGAGGAATGATTCTGTGTTGGACTATTCAGTGGACAGAGAAGAGCATTCTGACTCGGCGTGAGACACTGTCTCCGCTCCCAGGGAGCCCCTGAGGTGGCTGCACAGAGCACACGCATGAAGATTCAGGAACATGAGCGCCAGGTGATGGGAGGGGGCAGGAGGCAGCACCAGAAAGATGCCTGCCGAGAGGCCGCAGCCAGGCTGGCCGGAAGGTCACGGAGGCTGTGCATCTCCTCCAGCCGCACTCTATTTTCATGAGGACGCTGCACGGAAGGGGATGACACCTAAAATGCTGTGGCGCTTGAGGGAGGAGGGAGGGACACAGGGTCGACGGCTGGCCCCCACCCCCTTCCGCCCCTGCCCCTATGAACGCTGCTAAAATCAGCCCTAACGGGGAGAAAATGAGGGTGAAAGAGGTGGACAGATCTTGGCTTCCATGGAATCTCACAGATTCCAGTCATTAAAAAATCCCTTCTGAGTTTTCATCTGAAACTTTGCCAATGTACTTAGGGACAAGAGGCAGAAGACGGCCAACACAACTGGGCTCCAAACCCGCTTAATTCTCTTCTTCTCTCTCTTTCATCCACTCACCCTCCCTTGGGCCTCTCTTGAGGGTGGGAGGTGAAACCACGAGCTGCATTGGAGCCCAAGGGTGCAGCCCCTTGACCAGAGGAGGGGAGCTGCACGGCAGGGCCCCAGCACGTGGGATGGCAGGATCTGTGCTATGTCAGTCCCAGGGCCCCAAGCAGAGAAGGCCTGGGGCTCCCCACAGTTTTGCTGTCCCTCACCAAAGCCTAGAAGGACTGAGTGGGACTCAATGTCACACCTGGTGGCTCCTCGGGTGGCTGCCCCATGTGGGTCCTCAGGCTGCGGGTGAGACCCTCTAGGAAGCCCAGACAGTGGCGCAGAATCACGCCACGCAGTGCCCAGTTGCCCCAAAACTCAAGCTAGGCCTGGAGGAAGGCAGCCTGGCCAGATCCCTTCTATGCAGGCTTGTGTGGCACACTGATGAGGCACACGGCACCAGAACATGGCACTCCTTTAAGTGGCTTTGTGGGGTGTAGGAACACAAAGTGTGGTGTGGAGTAGCTCAGAAGTCACTCCCAATTGTGCCTGGGCGGGACCCGGACGCCCCCTTTGGACATGGCTGGAGTCTCTCCAGGCGGGCTCCAAAGTCCCAAGGATGAGGTGAGTCACGGTCTTGTTTCTGAGGAAGGCCCCTGACAAGTATCCTGAACATGAGGGTACACAGCTGGCTGACTCATCTGAAGGGACCTGCTGAGCCACGCAGCCAGGACGGGCCAGAGAGAACCAGACTAACACACGCATTCCTGGCCGAGGGCACCTGGGGCCTAATGAAAACCACGGAAGCTGTGGAAGACGGAGGTGCACGGGCTGGGAGAGAATCCTGGGAGAGCCGCGACCTGGGGACCAGGAGGACGGAGGGCTGGGCCCCACAAGCACCGAGGGAGGCCGGGTGCCCTGTAGACCCCTCTGCACCCACAGCTGCAGGCCTGGCTGGCAACACGCACTCCTGTCTGCAGGCCCAGAGCACGTGTGTTTGGCAGGAGCTGCCCTCCCTGGAGCCGCACTGCGGTACCGGCCACGAGGCAGGTACCTGATATCAACGATGACAATCAACCATGCCATACCCTGAATTACAGCCATGTCTCAGCGGGTCACTCTCTTTATGCTGACAATCACAAAGAGCTTGAACTGCTGTCCCAAGAGTGCAACAAGCTCCTTCATCACGTGGCAGCAAGCCTCTCTGTGTAGCCTCCACCCACTGCCTGGCCGGGGCAACATGAAGTCCCATGACGGGTGACTCAGAGCCAGCCCAGTAGCTTCAGTGCAGAAAAATCACAAAAACTCAAACACATCCTAAACATGGGCAGTTGGTAGAGCCGCATTCCTAAATTCCAGCCTTGTTCCCTGAGGCTTTCTCTGGGCTAGCACAGCCTGGATAACAGGCTTATGCCGTTCTCGCAAAGGGCGGCGAGGAGGCCAGGCTCTGCCATTCTGCAGGCTCCCCTGCATGTGGTTTCGCCCTGTGGCTCCTCGGGTGGCCTGTGCCAGACAGCATGACAGTCGCTCACAGTGAACACCGCACAGCGCAGTTTGGGGAAGAACAGAAAGTGACCTCTAAGCCCCGCAGAAGATGCTAAGCCACGACGGCCTCACGGTATCGCGCGGTCAATCAGCCGCCGGGCTATGGGAAATCGAGCTCTTACCAGTTCCAGTAAATGCAAAGGTCAGCCTGGAAAATCTGGCAAGAACCTTGTGACTACTCACAGGTAGGTAGCTACTGCCTGGAGACACAAAGGTAAAGAATTAACCTGAAACTGCATATTATAAAACTTATTTTTAAAATGATGGCTTAATTTGAAAGACTCCCAAAGAATACCGCATTAGAAAGTGACAGAGTGAAACCGTGAGGCTGACCACAGGAGTCCTGGAAATTTCACTAAATGTTGTGTCAAAACTGGGAAAACAGAAGAACTGCACCTGATGAAACATCTGACATCACTGAGTCCTCCCCTACATAATGGCTATGTAAAAGTGTTCCCAGAAGGTAAAGTGAGTAGGAGGGCTGTGAACACACTAACAGGGAGCCACTTCGGCCCACGACCACAAACAAAAGAAAACGCTTAATGAGTGACGACGACACGCTGGAGTCCAGGGCTCTCATGAAGGGGACGGACACTCAGGGTCCCACTGTCCAGATGGGAAACCAGGGTGGAAACACCAGGGGAGCCTGTCCCAGGTGCAGAGCTAGTGAACAGTGGTTCATACTCATGGCCAATCCCAGCTGCCAGGCTCTGGGGCTCCTCGACAGAATCTCTGTTGACTTCACTCTGGGGTGCTAGAGACGGCAGCATCTCCCAAAGGCACCTGATAGAAGTAGCATTCCTCCATCCCCCGTCCCCCGTGTTACCCTCCATGCCCCTGTCCCCAGCGTTGCCCCTCCGTCCCCCTGTCCCTGGTGTTACCCTACGTCCTCTGTCCCCAGTGTTGCTCACCATCCTCCTCACCTCCAGGCCCCTCTCCCTGTCCTCCCTCATTTTCCTGTTCAGCCAGAGCACATCACATGTCTCTTCCCTTTTCAAGAGGCTCAGCTGCACCCAGAGGCATTCCAGCCTATTCGGGATGGGGCACACACCCTGGGGAAATGCCAGCACAGGGCCGGAAGGGCCTGAGACCCTCTCACTGTCGCCCAGGAAGGATGGAACAGCCCACGGTCACGCTGATTGTCAGGCAGGATGAAAACTTCTGTGTCCGAAATGTTCTTTTCACTGGAACTGTTCGGACCATTCGTGAACGAATCAGTTAAATACCAGCAAGTGCCACTCCCACTTATTCTCTGGCTACAGTTTTCCACCCACCAGCAACCACACTCCTAGGAATTATCCCTAACGCAGAATCAGCGCCTTGTGCCTTTAGGAAAACCTCTTTCTCTCCAGCTTTGTCCTCCTTCCACAAAAGGTGCCTCTGACTGCCTCACTCACCGTACCAGGATTTCACTCGGCTGCGGAGGAAAATCTGCGTGGGGCTCAGAGGTGGGTGGTCCCTGCATGGGCAGCAGGTCTGTGACATCCTCCGAGGAGCCTGGCCCAGGTCTGCCTCACACGCCAGGACTCTGCCTTCTGGCCCTCGGGCCCCCGAAGCTGCTTTCCCTCCAGGTGTCATGCCCCGGGCAAGAAGGCCGGACAAGGGCCCAGGGCTGCTGTGGGTCGGGAAAGCCTCCTGACACCTCCCACTCCAGGACCCCCCATCAGCATCCCAGCATCTGGACCTGTGTCACCAGCCGCTCCGCCGTACAAGAGAATTGGATTTTCAGCTGGGTGTGCTGCTTCCCTAAACAAAGTAGGGTGTTGTTACTCAGGAAAAAGGAAAAAATTGGCATCTTCTTGGCAACCCCGCGACATCCAGCCACCGGTTCTCACCACCCCAGAGATGTCCATCCAGGGCAGATAGTGTCTTCAACCAAGCGCCACTGACCCAGAAGTGCAGTAATTAGTACACTTTCACCAGAATCACCCACTCCTTCACCTTTACACCCAAGAAAAACATGTTTGCCAGGCAAATTAGATGTCCAGGAGGTGTAAGGAAACCCCAAGCCTGCTTTAAGCCTCAGACTTTTGAGACCGTTGAGGGCTGTGCGCACAAGAGCAAGGCTGCACCCGAAAGCTCTGCTCCTGCCGGACGTCATGGACAGACCACACGGCTCAGCCACATGGACCCTTCCAGGACTTCACGAGAGGGACCTCTGTGGTATATGCAATGATGTGCACTTCGTTCAGCCTCGAACAGACCACGCCCTCGTTACAGGGTCGGTGGTCCACCTCCTGCCATCAGCCCCCCACCTCACCGAGGGTCTGTGTCTGCATCTGAAATAACTTTGCTGTTTTACCTGGGTACCAAAATG
>NW_022161612.1:0-1938 GCF_008728515.1 Papio anubis
TACCAGTATTGCAAGGGGTGTACACCCCTCCTGTGATACTGTTTCTTATATCCAGGAAAGGAGAAGATGGTGTTAGTACCAATATTGAAGGGATGGACAGCTGCCATGGGATATTGTTCTAAAGATACAGGTTGAAAGAAAATGAGATGCCATCCAATATAACAAGGGGTGTATACCCCGCCTGTGATATGAATCCTAAAACCTAAAAGAAGAGAGAATGACATTGCTTCCAAAAACACACAGGGTGTACACCCACCCTGTGATATTGTTCCTGTCATCTAAAGGAAGAGACGATGATACTACTCCCACTACCGCCAACCAACTACCACTTCTTTAAGCATCTTGACAACTTTTTGCAGGGAAAACAAGTACACAACCAGCAGGATGCAGAAAATGCTTTTCAAGAGTTCATCCAACCCTGAAAGCACAGAATAAACAAGTTTATTTCTCATTGGCAAAAATGTATTCATTGTAATGCTTTCTTTTCTTTTTCTTTTTCTTTTTTTTTTTGACAGAGTCTCACTCTGTCACCCAGGCCAGAGTGCAAAGGTGCAATCTCGGCTCACCACAACCTCTGCCTCCTGGGTTCAAGAGATTCTCCTGCCTCAGCCTCTTGAGTAGCTGGGATTACAGACACATGCCACCACTCCCGGCTACTTTTTGTCTTTTTAGTAGAGACGGGATTTCACCATGTTGGTCAGGCTGGTCTCAAACTCCTGACCTCCTGATACGCCTACCTCAGCCTCCCAAAATGCTGGGATTACAGGCGTGAGCCACTGTGCCCAGCCCATTGTAGTGGGTTCTATTTTGATTAATAAAGATGTGTTGCAGCCTAGTTATACAAATTTAAATTCATGGTCCAAAACCATAATTACTTTTACCAACCCTAATACTTTTAAGAAATAAAAGCCTCTATATTGAAACCCCATGGATGATAAAATCATAAAGAATGACCACAATCTCCACAACCCACACAAACTTGTGGCTTAGACAGCTGGATGATTAAAAGACAAGAATCTATTAATATTAAAAACACAGGAGAAATAGGTAATCATATATATTGTTATCTATTGATGAATGGGTATACCTAATAACCTTACCAAACTCTATATATTCCATAAATCTGACATTCTGTCATGTTATTCCCTAACTGGTGGGATTCAGGGATTTCCATTTTGATAAGAACATGATTGAGTCTCACACATTTAATTTTAGTGCTCATTGTTCAAAGCATACATGTCACTATAGGATACTTTAAAGCGTGCGTTATGGAGAATTTAGGCAAGATAATATGATTTTCAGAGTTAAGAAGACAACCTGATTTATGTAGAGTAATTCACTCACATAATATCATGGGGATACCATATTTAAGCTTTGAGAATCTGAGTATAATTCTTTTTGAGGCGAGTCTGGCTCTGTCGCCCAGGCTGGAGTGCAGTGGCCGATCTGTTTCACTACCAGCTCTCCCACTCCCGGTTCACGCCATTCTCACCGCCTCAGCCTCCCGGTAGCTGGGACTACAGAAACCCCACAACATGCCCGGCTAATTTTTGTATTTTTGAATGACGGGGTTTCGTGGTCTCGATCTCCTGACAATCGCCCGCCTAGGCCTCCCAAAGTGCTGGGATTACAGTGCGTGAGCCACAGCACTTGACCCCAGGTAATTCTTATTTGAGCCACCTGTGAATTTCAGACCGCGGAGGCTTCTAACTGGTGACTTTAAATAAATGTGAAGTTAACTCTACAATATTTTGTGGAGGCATAAAATTCAATGAAGCACTCATTTAACCTTATTTTAAATATTATTTTTGTAAACTTGCATTTCCAATTAGTTGACATTTTAAACCTAACAGTTCTTATCTTTTTGGGAACCTCTTTCTGACTTGGAACCTCTCGGTTCAAAGCTTACCCAAGCAGACCAGCAGCCAACCAACTTCC
>NW_022161612.1:5638-12994 GCF_008728515.1 Papio anubis
TTGTTGTACTTCGTTCAGTTGTGTGCTCTAGTTCTCTTAACGGATGGCACAGACAGCTTTTCTATTTCCTTTCAATGAAACTATTTCCAGAATATTTTGAATATTTTGAATTTCTACATCTATAGAGTTGTGGCACATGATCACTGGCGAAGTGTAGACTCTGCCATGGTTAAAGGAAAGAGTTCAGAAGCCATCAACCCACATTGGAGGACACCTAATCCTCCAGAGAGTGTCACTCCATCTTCTGGGGTTGCTTCCACATGCAGTAGACCACTATAACTAAGGCGTCAAGACTTGCAGTCGAAGATAGAGACTTTTGACATGTGTGCTGATAAGCAGCAGTGATAGAAAAAGCCCACACACTGGTCAGGAATTTTTCAATGAAAGCAGCTGAGGCGGCTTCTTCTGTGCTTCAGTAGGGGCTAATATCAATATTTCTTCCCATTTTCTTTACTCAGCAGTGCCTGAACCATGAGGCACCATAGATGTACACACCTCTCAGGAGGGTGTATGGTACAGCAACAAGAGGGAGCAACAGCACAAGAAACAAACAAGGCCACTACTTCTGCTTATAATAACTATTGTCTTGGAATGTTGCAAATTAATAATGTTCACATGGCTGCCCTAAACACAGGAGAGATGTGGTGACCAGAGCAGATGCAGGGACTACAGACATACAGCCTGATTCTTATAATTAGGACTTAAGTGTTGGCTTGTATGTGCTGTGCTTTTGTGCATTCATAAGCCAGGGCCTCAAAACGCCTGTGAGCACAGGCCAGGTCATGCTGGGGTGCAGTTAAAAGCAGTGATGTCTAGGAGATGAGAGTATTTTTGAGTGGCCGGAAGAAGATGACAACCTGAAGACCACAAAAACACTAATGCAGACAAAGGGAATGCCCATCGTCCAGGTTCTGACCCGGAGTGAGCTGCTGATGTGTTCACGGGAACAGTCAGCCCACAGCAGGTGGGTCAAAGTTGGGCTGGTGTCCTCTACATGAGGGCTGATCCATTCCATTCGTGTTGCCAATTGTTTCAATAAGCGTCTCATGCACCCCCACTGTAGGGAAGGTGCTTCCCTATGTTTACTGGCACCGTTAAACACATAACATCTATTACTAAACAGATAAGCCAGACATCAGTTATTAATTACGCTGGGAGACGGTGTAAGCCCTGAGCCCAAACAGGGATTAACTTGGCGCAGAGTGGTATAACATTTAAAAAGTGAGGATATTCTTTTTTTTTTTTTTTTGGACACGATCTAAACACCATCACCTTGCTGGAGTGCAGTGGTGTGATCTCTGAGCACTGGCTCGTCTCGAGTAAACTGTGTGTACTTAGGAATTAATACCAACTCATTATTAGCAAAATAAATATCTTTACATCAAAGATAGTTTTTTCATTTAATAAAAATAGGTGGGATGTGTGTATAATGGACAAAGGGATAATCAAAATTTGCCAAATGAGGCTAGTAGACAATCCAAAATTCACAATCATTATTCACTGGTCCATCAATCACAGGACAATACATACAAATGAAACTTACCTGACGAGGTAGCAGTGTCATAGCAATCCCAGCACTTTGGGAGGCAGGCGGGCAAATCATGAGTCAGGAGTTCAAGACCAGTAGCCAACATGGGTGAAACCCTGTCTCTACTAAAGACAAAAGGTGAAAGCTGGATGTAGTGGCGTTCACCTGTAGTCCCAGCTACTCGGAGGCTGAGGCAGAATGCTAGCTTAAACCCACGAGTGAGGTGCAGTGAGCGAGATCTCGCCTGCACTCC
The DNA here is from genome assembly GCF_008728515.1 of Papio anubis. Classification (NCBI taxonomy): domain Eukaryota; kingdom Metazoa; phylum Chordata; class Mammalia; order Primates; family Cercopithecidae; genus Papio; species Papio anubis. The sequence goes on from NW_022161612.1 coordinate 7,420, forward strand.
AGCCTGAACATAGAGTCTCCATCTCAAAAGAAATGATAATGAAATTAAAAAAATTAAACTTACCCTACATATTAGAAAAACATCAAGATTCAACCATGAATCCAGCACATTATCAAATGAATACACAAAATTCTACCAACAGACTTAAGAAAATATCATTATCTATGAAATTCAAGTACTACTGCTTAAGAACATTTGAGAACTCTCCTCAAGGTTTCCCTGCAAAACAGGTGAGAAAATGCATACTCAAGACTCTTTTAGAATGGGCCACTGAGTAAAAACAATATACTTGTAACTTGTACTAACGGCTGCATGAATTTTTTTTCAAGAAGCACTGCCACCACGATGAGTAATTTGCATCGGAGAAAACTTGATGAGAAAAGCTTCAGACTTCTTTCAGTGGGAGGTTTCACAGGCTTTTCAGAAATAAATGTTACAAAACTGAAAATATTCTTGCCGAGTTTCCTAAACTATTAGAGAGTTTAATACTGGTATCGTTCTTGTATACGTTACAAGGTCCAGCCAGCTACAGAGTGCATTTCATATGTCCTTGAGTGGGTATGAGAGAAATGAAACAAACATTCTGGACATTCATAGGGTTTTCTAATGACCATAGGCGATGTAACTCAAATGGAAATAACAGCAGCAGAAGGCCTTACCATAAATTTAAGAATTCAAAGACCTTTTCTCCACTCAGACCCTCCCAAATCTTCAGGAAAATCTGAAGGCTGGACCACATTCCCTACATTCTTAAAAAGGTTTCTACTCTGGTGTGAGCTCTTTCATGTTTATATGAGGAATGGGGAAAAGAGAGTAAATGTTTTACCACATTTTCTTCCAGGGCTTTATTTATTTATTTATTTATTTATTTATGAGGATGGAGTCTCACTCTGTGGGCTGGGTGCAGTGGCACAATCTCAGCTCCTGCAACCTCTCCTCGCCCCAGCCTCCTGCCAAGGACCAGTGATTCTCCTGCCTCAGCCTCCTGGTAGCTGGGATTACAAGCATATGCTACCACACCCAGCTATTTTTGTATTTTTTCTGAGTAGAAGAGGTTTCACCATGTTGGCCAGGAGTCTGAATCTCCTGACCTCGTGATCACATGCACGGAGCTTCCCCCAAGAAGCCCTGTGGCTATGTCATGAAAAGAACTACGCTTAACTGAAGTAGTGTGTGTGCACCATGCCCAGCTAATTATTTTTCTTTGTTTTTGTTTTGAGGACCCGAGTCTGCTTCCTGTAGCCAAGCTGGAAGCGCCAGTGGTCGCGATGGCTCACTGCAAGCCTCCGCCTCCCAGGTTCACGCCATTCTCCTCTCAGCCTCCCGAGAGTAGCTGGCGTGTGAGCCACAGGACCGGCTTTATTTTATTTTTTGTAGAGAACCAGCAGGGTTTCACGATGCTTGAGTTGTTTCACATTGTTTTAATCTGGGCTGGTTATGAACTCCTGAGCTCAGCTCCTTTGCTGTGCCTCCCAAAGTGCTGGGATTATGAAGTCACTACACCCAACCTCTATATCATGACTTCTTTAGTGGTGCATAAGGTAACAGAGCGAGTCTAGCCAGGCTTTACGCATCTCTTACATTCATAAGGTTTTCTCAATATGAATTCTTTGGTGGAGGTGAAGGGAACTGGCTGACTGAAGGCTGGTCACATTGTTTACATTCATTGGGTTTCTCTCAGTATAAAGTACTTTTATGGTTACAAAGGGAACTCAAACGACTAAAGGCTTTGCCACATTGTTTACATTCATAGGGTCTCCCTCCAGTATGAATGCTTCCACGGTCATGAAGGAAGTGGAACAGCTGAAGAGCTTTATCACATTTGGTACATCTTTCTCCAGTGTGGAGTCCTTTCATGCATCTTAAAGAACAAGAAAATCTGAGTGTTTCCCACATTCCTTACATTAAATAGGGTTTCTCTCCAGTGTGAGTTAAGATCCCGCGTATTAGACAGAACCGGGCGGCGGTGGCTCAAGCCTGTAATCCCAGCACTTTGGGAGAGGCGAGGCAGGCGGGGATCCGCGAGGTCAGGAGATGAGGGTCATCCTGGCTAACACGGTGAAACCCCGTCTCTATTAAAATACAAAAACTAGCGAGGCCGAGGTGGCGAGGCCTGTAGTCCCAACTACTCGGGGGCTGAGGCGGAGAATGGCGTGAGCCGGGGAGGCAGAGCTTGCACAGTGAGCTGAGATCCGGCCACTGCACTCCAGCCTAGGCGACAGAGCAAGACTCCCGTCTCAAAAAAAAAAAGAGAACTTGAGGAGGCACAGTGATGTCGCTTTACCAAATAGTTTACATTTATAGGGTTTTCTCCTGTGTGAGTTCTCCTGATATCTTTCTACTGAATTGAGAAAATGTAAAGCTTTCCCACATATACATTACATTTATAAGCTGGATTTCCACTGTGCATTATCATGTGTCTTCTAACACCTGGAACAGAAACGAGAGTTCCCACACTGTTCACATTTATATTTAGCCTTCTCTCCATATGGTTTGTATCCTGAGTGAGCTAGGATGTGCCTATTAAGGAGAGATGGCGTGCAAAGGAACTTTTCCACAAATACTGCATTCACATTGTTTTAATCAGTAGAAATATTTCTCGTCCAGATCAAGATTTAGATGTGGCTGACAACTGTCCATACTGACTACCTTCTTTGCTTTCCGCGCAGTCTCTGTACCGTGGGATTTCTGTAAAAACGGTAACCACATTATTATTGGTTGGTTTAATAACTTTCTACTCATTCATAAGGTCTTGACTTACACTGCTACCAATACCAGGGGAAAATGCATTTTTTTTGTTTGTTTTGTGCCACGACTGAATTATTTGAAGAAGTAAATGGGCTACTACTGAAAACACACAGCTACCACCTGCATGGCTATGACCAGAAAATAGTAACATTCATATGCAATTTTGTAGTACTATTTTCAAGTAAACTGTTTCCAAACTGACGCTGCTACACTGATGTACGTTACATTTTGGGTGAAATTTTCTAACAGAAATGAATTTCAAGTGACTCTTATTTGCTTTGATTGCTTGTTTTTAAGTTCATGACCCAACTAAAGATTCCTTCAGAGGACTTTTATTTCCCTCTTCTCGGTGCAAAATTATCTTGTATCTTTTCCCAAGTTTTTGAAGTGATCTACAATATTCTGGTCTTTCCATTTTTCACAAAATGCAGATCACAAAATTATCATGTGAATTATTTCAAACTATAGAAACAATACTAGATTTCATGTTCATTGTACACAGTGCCCATGCCTGATTTATTTATTCTGCAAATCATTCCCTTGCCCCATTCCAAATCACAAATAGCACTGATGATAGGGGAAATAGTTCTGTAATTAAAGTGAAATGTGTTGTCATTCTTACCTACAGAAGCCAGGTTCCACCAGCCAGGTTTCCTGCATCACTTCTCTGTAGAGATTTCTTCTGAGAAGAATCTAGCAAAACCCATTCCTGCTGAGTCAAAGAGTTCCACAGCCACATCCTCCAAAAGCCACGAGGAGTCCTAGAGGCGTTTACATGTGGATAGAAGGATGAAGTGAGACTGAAAGCATTGGGAATGTATGCTCAATTCATAGCTGTTTACATGATTCTAAAATTTCCAAGCATTTTATTCTATGACTTGATTGTCATAACTCTTACTCTGTTCACTACCTCCCTCCCACACAGCAGTACTAATGCTAGGAGTGAACTATTCAAAGAAGACAACAGCAAAGTAAGAAACACCACCCATCTCATTAGAGAATCCAGGGAGTAAAAGATTACGATATGCTGCTAGGAGTTACTGCTTTAACTTCACTTTGTACATTTCCTAGTATCCTGTCATACTAAAGTCCTACCTGATGTGCATAGGAGTGAAGTTAATATTATCAGTCCTGAGACTACTTATTCTTAAAATATATACGTAAAGTTCAATCTTTGTTTGTATTGAACTTGCATTTTTGAAAGGGATTCACCAACCCAAGTAATAAGAATGACTCCTGCTTCTAAATGAAAGCATGCAGTATATTTTCCAAAACTTCACAACTACTACTGAAAGTCTATTATTTTGTGTCTACGGTGGTGTAGGGCAGACACAAAAACACAGTCTGAACACTGAAGTGTTCAATGAATTTCCCTGGTAAGACAATATTTTACATGTGTACTGTCACTTGTTAACTGTGAGTATTACATTCCACGTGATTACCAAGAGAGAATAGACTTATTAAATTTAATTGAGTAGTAGTAAATAAAACCAATAATTGATGTTAACAATACTAATACAACAATTTTCAAATTTCTATTGCACAATATTATCAGGCAGAAGGAATAAAATAGGACACATGCTTTTTAAAATGACATTAATCAATACACTTTGGAATGCCTATTCTATGAAACCACACCAAATTCCCAAATCAAGGTGGGTTTTAAGGCAGAAGAAAACTACTCTTTCATGTAACAAGTAAAAAGGAAATGACCAATGTAATTATTTTTAGTCATCTAAAAAAAGAGTGATGGCTTGTCTAACATACTTCTAAGATTTTCAAACAAAAATATTCAGGACAGCACAGTGTTAGCAGAGAGATGAGCAAGCAGACCAAAGGAAAAAAAAGTCTTAATGACCCAGCATCTATATGGAAAGTTGAGGAATGATAGAGTAGGCACTATAGAATAGAAAAAGAAATCACATGCACTTTAAAATATGAGGCAAAGCAGGCTGGCATCTACTTGGGAAAATGTATTGCATTCTTCTCTATTCCATGAACAATAATCATCTTATTATATATTCAAATACAAAAGATAAAACCAGAATACTTTCAGAAGTCACAGGAAGATTTTTTTTTAATGAAGGATTAGGCAGAATTTTTTTTATGTAAGAAAAAAGTGATAAAGGAACAGACCAACTCAAACATATTAAAATTTAGGGAATAAAAAGAAAATAGAGTGGGCCAGGCGTCGTGGCTCACACCTATAATCCCAGCACCTTGGGAGGCTGAGGCAGGGGATCACCTGAGGTCAGGAGGTTGAGACCAGCCTGGCCAGCGTGGCAAAAATCCCGTCTTTTTGTTGTTTGTTTGTTTGTTTGTTTGTTTGTTTTTGAGACAGAGTCTCGCATTGTCCCTTGGGCTGGGGTGCAGTGGCAAGATCTTGGCTCACTGCAACCTCCACCTCCCGGGTTCAAGCAATTCTCTTGCCTCAGCCTCCCGAGTAGCTGGGATTACAGGTGCCTGCCACCACGCTCAGTTAATTTTTTCGTATTTTTAGTAGAGACAGGGTTTCACCATGTTGGCCAGGCTGCTCTGGAACTCCTGACCTCGTGATCCGACCACCTTGGCCTCCCAAAGGGCTGGGATTACAGGCATAAGCCACCGTGCCAGGCCTAAAACCCTGTGTTTACTAAAAATATGAAAATTAGCTGGGTGTGGTGGTGGGTGCCTATAATCCCAGTTACTCGGGAGGCTGACACAGGAGAATCACTTGAACTCGGGAGGCGGAGGTTGCAGTAAGCAGAGATGGCGCCACTGCACTCCAGCCGGGCTACAGAGCAAGACAGCATCTCCAAAAAACAAAAAACAACACTCAGACACCCAG
>NW_022161613.1:0-2206 GCF_008728515.1 Papio anubis
TTCTGGATATTAGCCCTTTGTCAGATGAGTAGATTGCAAACATTTTCTCCCATTCTGTAGGTTGCCTGTTCACTCTGATAGTAGTTTCTTTTGCTGTACAGAAACTTTTTAGTTTAATTAGATCCCATTTGTCAATTTTGGCTTTTGTTGCCATTGCTTTGGTGTTTTAGACGTGAAGTCCTTGCCCATGCCTATGTCCTGAATGGTATTGCCTAGGTTTTCTTTTAGGATTTTTCTGGTTTTAGGTCTAACATTTAAATCTTTAATCCATCTTGAATTAATTTTTGTATAAGCTGTAAGGAAGGGATCCAGTTTCAGCTTTCTACGTATGGTTAGCCAGTTTTCCCAGCACCATTCATTAAATAGGGAATCCTTTCCCCATTTCTTGTTTTTGTCAGGTTTGTCAAAGATCAGATGGTTGGAGATGTGTGGTATTATTTCTGAGGGCTCTGTTCTGTTCCATTGGTCTACATCTCTGTTTTGGTACCAGTACTATGGTGTTTTGGTTACTGTAGCCTTGTAGTATAGTTTGAAGTCAGGTAGCGTGATGCCTCCAGCTTTGTTCTCTTGGCTTAGGATTGTCTTGGCAATGCGCGCTCTTTTTTGGTTCCATATGAACTTTAAAGCAGTTTTTTTTTTCCAATTCTGTGAAGAAAGTCATTGGTAGCTTAATGGGGATGGCATTGAATCTATAAATTACCTTGGGCAGTATGGCCATTTTCACGATATTGATTCTTCCTATCCATGAGCATGGAATGTTCTTCCATTTGTGTCCTCTTTTATTTCGCTGAGCAGTGGTTTGTAGTTCTCCTTGAAGAGGTCCTTCACATCCCTTGTAAGTTGGATTCCAAGGTATTTTATTCTCTTTGAAGCAATTGTGAATGGAAGTTCACTCATGATTTGGCTCTCTGTTTGTCTATTATTGGTGTATAGGAATGTACAATCACTTTTCAACAGGTGGCAGGCACCATGTTAGGTACCATTCAGAATAAATGTCTGTCATTTAGAATGATAATCCTGGAAGGTCCGCTGGCATATATGGGCAACTAACCAACATGAGACATTATGTAATGACCTGAGTAGAATGGAGAATGCAAGTGTTAGGATAAATGATGTGAGAGGATGTCATCATCTAAAGATGTTAGAACGCTGGCTAGGGAAGGCCCGGGGGATCCTTCGGGATATAGGTGACCTTGCTGGCTACAAGGGGCAGATCTGAGCATGGGTCACTTCTCACCGTGGCTGCAGTATGAAGGAAGGGTGCCTCTTGTCCTCAGAAACCATTTCTGCCACTTCCTCACTACCAGAGCCACAGAGGATTCAGGATTTATTTTCCCCTTGTTAACATGATTGTTCTTTGGTAAATTTCGAAGTGATTTTAACAAATATAAATGCATAATTATGGACTTGTAGAAGGAAAGCATGCTCCTTTTGAGAATGATACACTGGTGAAGTGCTTGAGCTCTAGAAGCACAGAGATTTGGTCACATGGCAGCTTGGATACCTACTAGCTTGGATAACCTTGGCCAAATTTCTCAACTTCTCTAAGCCTCAGTTTCCACATCTGTAAAATAGAGATAACAATACTGTCTGCTTTATACGACTGTGAGGATGAAGTGAGAATATCTATAAGACTCATGGCACAGTGCCTCCCACATAATAATGAATGGGTTATATAATTGGCAATTAGAGTTCCATCTGGGAGATTCAGATTCTTGCAAATTATTTATATCGTTGAATAGTGCTATGAATCCGAGGCCTTGATTCCAGTTTGGTAATTTTATTTTAGTTTTATGTCTGAGTGTTTTGCTTATTTTTAATTATACAAATCATACAAGAATAGGCTTTCATTGTAAAAATTTCAAACACTACATGAGAGGCAAAAGCTCCCTTTGACCGCTGCCCAAACTTAGGGGATCACAACTATTCACTGTTTTATTTATCTATTTTCTTTTCATCAAAGTAATGCATATTCCTAGTTTTAAAAGGCAGATAGCGGCTTCTCGCATGAATGGGAGACAAAGAAATGAGAGAGTCAAGTAGTATAGAGTTTTTCAGGCCTGACTTCTTAGGATGAGCAAAACTGGGACATTTCTGTTCCAGAATGTGGCTTTTCCCAATGAGACATTTTGCATTTTTATATTTCACGGTTGAATAAACATGCAATTTATTAAAAGGTTTAAGATTTTTTTTTTTTTTTTTTTTT